>NC_134359.1:57935393-58235393 GCF_048569485.1 Anomaloglossus baeobatrachus
CCACTATCGTAAGCTTCCAGAGCAGTTCTCCTTATCATAGCTCTCACTTTCCTGAGCTGTGTGCTTGTTCAATTGCACTGTCATCTCAACATGCACATATAGTGATTACCGTGTAGACCTAAACACCTACCGAATTAATATGTAGTTCAGAATGCAGTTATTAAATCTGAGCTTTCAATGAAGGAGGAGCAACCATGAAGTAAGGAGACTGCAGAGCTCTGAGCTGCTCTAGAGGTAATTCGGGAATACCCCTTTTATGCAATTAAGACTTAAAAGTGATGATCCGGGTCTACTTACTACTTGTTTCAGAAGTGGCCGGTACCAGATCACCTCTTTAAACGCTAACGCAGGATGACTGCATACAAGATTTCTCATATACTGTCCTGGCTTTATAACTATTGCTGAATGCCATTTTTTGACTCCTGATCATCTTAACTTTTTATTTTGCTTTTGTCTTGTAGAATAACAAACCTTTGTATTCGTTTGAGGACAATTCTGACTATGTCTATGACGTCATGTGGTCTCCCACTCACCCAGCCCTGTTTGCTTGTGTGGATGGAGTGGGGCGATTGGACCTGTGGAACTGAACAATGATACAGAGGTAAGAAGGCAGCTGCAAAGAGGACTCTGCTCAGGTCAAAAAAATAAAGGGCTTTTACAAAAAAAAAAAATATATATATATATAGATATAAATATATAGAGATATATAGAGTTAGGTGTGTAAAGAGATATACATTATATATATATATAATGTATGTGTATATATGTACGTATGTATATAGATACATAGATAGATAGAGAGAGATATATTTATATCGTTTTGTTCAATTACTGCCCTGCTTTGATGGGGCATACGTGATGGGATGGGTTTGGATGAGGATAATTTGGAAACAGTTTGTCACTTCCCCTGAGTACTGGTAATTGAGATATACAGTATATGTATGTATGTATGTAATATATAAATTTATTTATGAATCATGGGGAGTCCAGATCCCTATCAATCCCAGGTAATGCAGGACGTCCTGGCTCCATGTTCACTGGAGAAGTTTGCGTAGAACGTCCATTTAGGACTCATGGTTCTCAGAGGTCCCTATTTAAATGATCTGCCATAAAATGTCATAAGGCAAAAAAGAAGTCCTCAATTAAATATACCCTTATGTGCTGGAAAAGTGGTGATATACGTATTACAGCTCATCTCTGTTTTCTGCAAGCCTTAACACTAGAAGTTCCAGAGAGGGGTCATTTGACATTTCTACCTTTGGAACCCAGAGACGGTCGAATGACCTGAATGATTTTAGCTAACATCCTATAATCACCGTATTTTGTTCTGTAATTAAGGCCATTACTGTCACACCACAGGAGGTTGTTGTTTTCCATTGAGTTTAGCCTTTTAGTTTCTAGTTAGGGGTACTTCTCACATAGCGTGATCGCTGCTGAGTCACGGTTTTTGTGACGCACTAGTGACCTCATTAGCGATCTCACTGTGACACTGAGCAGCGATCTGGCCCCTGCTGTGAGATTGCTGCTCGTTACACACAGTGCTGGTTCATTTTTTTTGGACGTTGCTCTCCCACTGTGAAGCACACATCGCTGTGTTTGACAGCGGGAACCAACGATCTGAATGTGCAGGGAGCAAGGAGCCGGCGTCTGGCAGCCTGCGGTAAGCTGTAACCGAGGTAAATATCGGGTAACCAAGCGGAGCCCTTTGCTTGGTTACCCGATATTTACCTTGGTTACTAGCGTCCTTTGCTCTCACGCTGCCAGTGCCGGCTCCCTGCACACGTAGCCGGAGTACACATCGAGTAAATAAGCAAAGCGGTTTGCTTATTAACCCGATGTGTACTTTGGCTAGGAGTGCAGGGAGCCAGCGCTAAGCGGTGTGCGCGGGTAACCAAGCACTTGGTTACCCGATATTTACCTTAGTTACCAAGCGCAGCATCGCTTCCACGCGTCGCTGCTGGCTGGGGACTGGTCGCTGGTGAGATCTGCCTGATTGACAGCTCACCAGCGACCATGTAGTGATGCACCAGCGATCCTGACCAGGTCAGATCGCTGGAGCGTCGCTAAAGTGTGACGGTACCCTTAGTTAGGTCAGTTTGGACTAAGGGTCATTTGACCTTTAGGGACTTCAAGGGGGGAGCTCGAAATTTCTGGGACTTCTAGTGTTAAAGGACCAAAATACCTTAGATGTCTTTCATTGAGGCCCACTGCTGTCTCTCCTGACCTCCCCACACACTGCAAGACTCTGCTTAGTGTCTTATCGCTTGGGAAAAGGATGGAGCTTTGATATTTGACAAGCCAGATCCTTCCTATCCTTCAAAGTGAGGAAAGAGTTAGAAAATCTTGAGATGTTTGGCCGATCCCACTGAAATCGACTGGACTAGATGACTTTTCTCTAAGGTCTTCTGTATCCGGCCATATGCAGAGATCTTAGAGTAACTAACCATTTGCAATTTTTATGTACAGTTAAGCAGTAAGAGCAGCAGAAATCGTAGCATCTGTCATTGTGTGCAAGACTAATAAAACCTTGTACTCGCTCATCACTAGTAATAATTACACTAAGATGCTCGGTACTAGAAACAAGCAGGTCGGACGCTCGGACCGGCTCAACTCTAGCACTGAAAGATAATGGAAGTCACTGGAAAACGCAAACATTTTTCCTGACGTCTTCCAGAAAAATACTAAATTTTCCTGCTGATTTCCATTATACTTCGTACTAGAGTCGAGCCCGTCTGAGAGTCCGACCTGCTGATTTCTAGTACCGAGCATCTTAGTGCTCGCTCATCACTAGTAATTGATAGAAAAGGCAGCCTGACAGCCTCAAAGTGGCCAGTTAAACATTTACTTGGCCCCTATAAAAATCATGCCACGCATATACATTTTAATGTTATGTTTGCTGAAAAATTTACTGTTTAATATGTATATGAGGGCGCTTTGGTGCACCCTTGGCACGGCCTATGGGTTGGTGCTCTGTTATAAGCTCAGATTTGCATAATAAGCCCAGTATCTTCTTTTGATTGATAGTGCAGACTTGGTAGTCAACTATTCCCCATTTCTGCGCTTGCACACAGACACTGCAGTAGTCCAGCACACACGCACACAATGACTGTGGGCACGTTCTGATTCCTGGCACCTGTCTGTGAAGTCTTAAATCCCTCTGTGAAGCCGCTCATTCACTATACGTCTGGGTGTGTCAAGTAGTGGCAAGAACCAGGCACCACATTTTATGCTCGCCTGCACTGACATTGTGAGCGTGCCTCTGGGTGGGTGTAAACGCACAAACGCAGCAACAGGGATTGATTTTTACACACTTCTCATTTTTACCAAAAGAGCACTGTCAATCAAGATATGAGACTGGGCTTAATATCCTTTATACCTCCTGCCGACTCCAACTCAAAAATATTTCCTGGATATCCATAGATTCCTTAACCAAGATTCTGCAAAAACCTTAGTGCATGCCCTCATCATCTCCCGCCTAGACTACTGCAACCTCCTGCTCTCTGGCCTCTCTATTAACATTCTTGCACCCCTCCAATCTATCCTAAACTCTGCTGCCCGACACTCTCATTAAGCTTTAATTGTGGCCATTCCCTTTCCTTCTTTTAACATAATTGAGGGTCATCGATATGTTAATTCAATTACATTGCAAATCTTAAGAGAAATCCGAAAAGTATATTCTGTTTCCCGTATTTTGCCTAGAATAGCGCGTTTTATACTAATTTCTCCAGTATAAAATCCCGTTACCTGCTCGGAGATGAAATAATTACAGCATTTCCATCTGCCTATGAAGATCGCTCTGATCTTGCTTTTATTTTTGCACCTCAAGTGGTTAACAAGCCGTTTGCTGAGAGACTCTTCAAGACTCATTAACACTTATTATTTTGTAATTGTGTTTGACTGATATAATAGATATGAATTGATGCAAAGATAATTATAGTTTCTTTCATTAATATCAAGGTAAAATATAGTATTTGCCATGGTGCAGGCTTTTGTCCTTTTGTATTTAGAAAGATTTTTAGGAAACTAGTATATTGATGTAATGATATATTCCATGTCACTATTTCTATGGCGTCTATAGATGAGTGGCTAGAAATGGCTATTGGGAGGCAAAAAGTCTTATTACCCCAAGTAGAGGGTGTGAAGACATGGACTCTCATGGGTTAAAGTGTCTTAACATTCAGCTAGACATGAAGATAGTTTGTTTATAGACTGGGGATAAGCCCCTCATTGTTTTTACAAGGCTCTTGTTGACTCATGTAATTGTTTTGGCCACTGGAGCCCAGACACCCAGATAACTCAATTATGTGAAGTTCCCATTGTATTACTTAAGGCCCAGTCACACTAAAGGTCCAGTCACACTAAGCAACTTACCAGCGATCCCAACAACGATAGGGATCGCTGGTAAGTTGCTAGGAGGTTGCTGGTGAGCTGTCACACTGCGACGCTCCAGCGATCCCACCAGCAACCTGACCTGGCAGGGATCGCTGGAGCGTGGCTACACGAGTTGCTGGTGAGCTCACCAGCAACCAGTGACCAGCCCCCAGTCTCCTAGTTACAGCACACATCAGGTTAATTAACCCGATGTGTGCTGCAGCTAAATGTGCACAGAGCAGGGAGCAGCGCACAATGCTTAGCGCTGGCTCCCTGCTCTCCTAGTTACAGCACACATCGGGTTAATTACCTGATGTGTGCTGCAGCTACATGTGCACAGAGCAGGAGCCGGCAGCACAGGCAGTGAGAGCGGCGGAGGCTGGTATCAAAGGTAAATATCGGGTAACCAAGGACAGGGCTTCTTGGTTACCCGATGTTTACATTAGTTACCAGCCTCAGCAGAAGCTGGCTCCCTGCTCACTGCACATTAGTTGTTGCTGTCTCGCTGTCACACACAGCGATCTGTGCTTCACAGCAGGACAGCAACAACTAAAAAATGGCCCAGGACATTCAGCAACAACCAACGACCTCACAGCAGGGGCCAGGGTGTTGCTGGATGTCACACACAGCAACATCGCTAGCAACGTCACAAAAGTTGTTCGTTACCAGCGATGTTGCTAGCGATGTTGCTTAGTGTGATGGGGCCTTTAGCAACATCGCTAGCAACATCGCTGCTAACGAACAACTTTTGTGACGTAGCAGCGATGTTGCTAGTGATGTCGCTGTGTGTGACATCCAGCAACAACCTGGCCCCTGCTGTGAGGTCGTTGGTTGTTGCTGAATGTCCTGGGCCATTTTTTAGTTGTTGCTGTCCCGCTGTGAAGCACAGATCGCTGTGTGTGACAGCGAGAGAGCAACAACTAAATGTGCAGGCAGCAGGAGCCGGCTTCTGCAGAGGCTGGTAACCACAGTAAACATCGGGTAACCAAGAAGCCCTGTCCTTGGTTACCCGATATTTACCTTTGTTACCAGCCTCCGCCGCTCTCACTGTCAGTACCGGCTCCTGCTCTGTGCACATGTAGCTGCAGGACACATCGGGTTAATTAACCCGATGTGTGCTGTAGCTAGGAGAGCAGGGAGCCAGCGCTAAGCATTGTGCGCTGCTCCCTGCTCTGTTCACATTTAGCTGCAGTACACATCGGGTAATTAACCCGATGTGTTCTGTAACTAGGAGAGCAAGGAGCCAGCGCTAAGCGGTGTGCGCTGCTCCCTGCTCTGTGCAGCTGCACCCTGTACTCTATACCCTATATATGTACCCTGTGCAGCTGCACCCGGTGTGCGCTGCTCCCTGCTCTGTGCACATTTAGCTGCAGCACACATCGGGTTAATTAACCCGATGTGTGCTGTAGCTAGGAGAGCAAGGAGCCAGCGCTAAGCATTGTGCGCTGCTCCCTGCTCTGTGCACATTTAGCTGCAGCACACATCGGGTAATTAACCCGATGTTTGCTGTAACTAGGAGAGCAGGGAGCCAGCGCTCAGTGTGCGCTGCTCCCTGCTCTCTGCACGTGTAGCTGCGTGCGCTGGTAACCAAGGTAAATATCGGGTTGGTTACCCGATATTTACCTTAGTTACCAAGCGCAGCATCTTCCACGCAGCGCTGGGGGCTGGTCACTGGTTGCTGGTGAGCTCACCAGCAACTCGTGTAGCGACGCTCCAGCGATCCCTGCCAGGTCAGGTTGCTGGTGGGATCGCTGGAGCGTCGCAGTGTGACATCTCACCAGCAACCTCCTAGCAACTTACCAGCGATCCCTATCGTTGTTGGGATTGCTGGTAAGTTGTTTAGTGTGACTGGACCTTAAGTGAATTGCTAGATGTGAGGTAACTTACCTGTCCCACCCTTTGTCTCTGGTTATTTGAATATAGCTTGAAATTCATCCAATAAGAGAAGCAATCTTGTACAACCAATCCGATAAGGGCACAGTATATCCAAAGGGAAGGCTATGGCTATAAAAAGGGACTTCTTTAAGTCACCAGTTGTTGATGGATTTTGCATGATCCAGTCTAAGCTCTTAGTAGCTGGCTAGAGGATCAGAACCAGGATACCTTGTGGACTCGGCCTAGGGACTTTGGCTCCGACTAGAGGAACACTTGGCTACATGACTTCAAACCAGAGACTACTTAAGGAGGAAACCCAGGTTGGGACAATTCAGTCTGGTACAGACTTTGCAGACCTCAGCCAGCTTCCTAAATCTGGCATTATTCCAGTCTCGGTGGGTGCCCGCCGAAAGCGGGGTGCTGCTGGTTTGGAGTAGGTAGCCCTGGAACCTCTGAGGCATTGTCATTCTAAATCCCTGGTAAGCCAGCGGAAGGGTGATACTCTGTTGCCTGTTACATTTGTGTGTTTTGCTGGTTATGTGTTTATGTGCCGTTAATTGTTTTGGGGATCCAATAAAGTCTTAAGGTCCAGTCACACTAAGCAACTTACCAGCGATCCCAACAACGATAGGGATCGCTGGTAAGTTGCTAGGAGGTTGCTGGTGAGATGTCACACTGCGACGCTCCAGCGATCCCACCAGCAACCTGACCTGGCAGGGATCGCTGGAGCGTCGCTACACAAGTTGCTGGTGAGCTCACCAGCAACCAGTGACAAGCCCCCAGCGCCGCGTGGAAGATGCTGCGCTTGGTAACTAAGGTAAATATCGGGTAACCAACCCGATATTTACCTTGGTTACCACCGCACGGAGCTACACGTGCAGAGAGCAGGGAGCAGCGCACACTGAGCGCTGGCTCCCTGCTCTCCCAGTTACAGCACACATCGGGTTAATTACCCGATGTGTGCTGCAGCTAAATGTGCACAGAGCAGGGAGCAGCGCACAATGCTTAGCGCTGGCTCCTTGCTCTCCTAGTTACAGCACACATCGGGTTAATTAACCCGATGTGTGCTGCAGCTACATGTGCACAGAGCAGGAGCCGGCACTGACAGAGCGGCGGAGGCTGGTAACAAAGGTAAATATCGGGTAACCAAGGACAGGGCTTCTTGGTTACCCGATGTTTACTGTGGTTACCAGCCTCCGCAGAAGCCGGCTCCTGCTGCCTGCACATTTAGTTGTTGCTGTCTCGCTTTCACACACAGCGATCTGTGCTTCACAGCGGGACAGCAACAATTAAAAAATGGCCCAGGGCATTCAGCAACAACCAACGACCTCACAGCAGGGGCCAGGTTGTTGCTGGATGTCACACACAGCAACATCGCTAGCAACGTCACAAAAGTTGTTCGTTAGCAGCGATGTTGCTTAGTGTGACGGGGCCTTTAATATTGTGATTCCCTCACCCTGTGTTGTCTGAGTGGTGTTCCGCCCACGGTTAAGGAGGTCGTGCGTTCAGTTAGGATGAGACCTGGGCCATGCTGTCTTTCTAAAGGCGGCCAGGCCAGCGGACGAGAGCACCCACTGACCCCCGTGTCTTCACAGAGGGCTCAGCTGCTGAATCTTTTCTGTTCCTTGCCTCAACGTATCAGATAAAGCTGCAGAGAAGCTAAGTAAGATGCATAAACCAGCTCCTGATCACAGGAATTTAAGGGGTTGTCGGTAACTAAATGGGTAGAAGTGCAATGAGCTTGTAAAAATGAGCCACTGTTGTCATCTCATTAAAAATCCTCTCTCTTCTCAAGAACGCAGGGTTTTTAATTTTATAGTTGACAGCTCGTTGTCTAGGTTACCGACCACTTCGGCAGAGGCTGGTTTCCTTGCCAGTGCGGCTCTGAAGCTGGAGAGATCACTGCCTCTGGCGGCTTCTCCAATTCTGTAGCAGCAAGGCCGTCTCTCCTACCAGAATTAGAGATCACTCAGCCACAGGTTCAGCCATGACTGTGGCCCAGAGCGAGCAATCTTAGTCAGCAGTTCACCAAACCACAACGCAGGAGGCAGGGAAGCGGTGCGCTCCTGAAGAATAAAATTGAATACACAATGGCATTAAGGTCACGTTCACAGTATTTGGTCAGTAGTTGATATCAATATTTTTAGCCAAAATCAGGAATGTAAGAAGAATCAGATGAAAAGTATAATAGAAACTCAGGCACCACTTCTGTATTTATTACCCACTCCTGGTTTTGGCTACAAATACTGATGTTAAATACTTACCAAATATTTATCATCTGAACATGGCCTTACAGAGGATCTGTCATCAGGATTTCACCTCAAAACTATAAGTGTATTTTGCTCTTTCAAAGACAAGTTCAGCAATGTCTTTACATGGCCGGCCTGTTTCCCCGTTACTGATAAATCAGTGTTTAAATTGATAAACAAATAAGGCTGAAGAGCTATTTGTAGATCTGAAGCTTCTGACATTCCATCTCTATTCCCCTCCCAGCTCCGCCGCCTCCTGCTTGACTCACTGCCTCTATGTTGTGTGGCTTCAGTCATCGGTGAAGCAGCAGAAGGCGGTGGCTCTGGGTGGGGAATAGAGAGCTGGAGTGACGGAGCCTTGAGATCCACAAATGGCTCTTCAGTCTCATTTGCATATCAATTCAAACACTGATTTCTCAGTAAGGCTATGTGCGCACTTTGCGTTCTCTGCAGTGAGAAAAGAACGCACCCTCTGGCAGACTGGACACTGCGTTTTGTAAAAAAAAAAAAAAATGCATCCACAACGCATGCATTTTGGATGCTTTTTTTATGCATTTTGCGTATGTTTTGGATGCATTTTTGACAGTGCGTTCCTCCGGCAATTCAACTCTGCTACATGCCCGCTTACAGCAGACACAGTCAGAGCTGGGCAATGAGAATGAACTCGGATGAACTTCACCTGACTTCATTGTCATACCGCTGCTCTATCTGTGTGTGGCATCCTGATTAGCAGTCACCGATGAAGGACTCACCGGTGACCGCTAATCCCCTGAGTGACTGAAGTGAGCAGCGCGATTAGCGCTGCCGTCACCACACACATCCCGACATTACCGCCTACATCACCGCACACATCTCGACATTACCGCCTACATCACCGCACACATCCCAACATTACCGCCTACATCACTGCACACATCCCGACACTACAGCCCTCATCATCCCCACACACATCCCGAGACTACAGCCCTCATCATTCCGGCACACATCCCAACACTACAGCCCTCATCCTCACCGCACACACACCGGCACTACCGCACCCATAATCACCGCACACACACACCGGCATTACCATTACCTCAGTGATGTCCCCGCTTACAGCGCGATTCACTTCAGTTGATGCGTGGAGCTCACAGGATCGGCAGTGTTCTACTGCCGCTCCTGTCAGCTTCATGTAGCAGAGCTGGATGCGTCGCGTGGGACCTCGTGTGGATTACGCCGGACCTGGAAGGGTATTTGAGGATTTTAATAAAGTGGTGAAAGAGGGTTTTTTTTTGTGTTTTATTCCAAATAAAGGATTTTTTCGTGTGTGTGTGTTTATTTACTTTCACTTACAGGTTAATCATGGAATGTGTCTCATAGACGCCTGCCATGATTAACCTAGGACTTAGTGGCAGCTATGGGCTGCCATTAACTCCTTATTACCTCGATTGCCACCGCACCAGGGCAATTCGGGATGAACCGGGTAGAGTCCCGGGACTGTGGCATCTAAAGGATGCGGCAATTCCGGGCTGCTGCTGTCTGATATTGTTAGGCTGGGGGGGCTCCCCATAACGTGGGGCTCCCCATCTTGAGAATACCAGCCTTCAGCTGTGTGGCTTTACCCTGGCTGGTATCAAAATTGGGGGGGCCGCATGTCGTTTTTTTTTTTTAATTATTTATTTTACTGCACGATATAGACCCGCCCACCTGCGGCTGTGATTGGTTGCAGTGAGACAACTGTCACTCAGCGTGGGGGGGTGTCTGACTGCAACCAATCATAGGCGCCAGTGGGTGGGGGAAAGCAGGGAATACCAGATTGAATAATGAGCGGCCGGCATTTTCAAAAGCGGAAAAGCCGCTGGAGCAGTGTGAACGCCGTGCAGCGCTGCGCCGGTGATCGGGGATCAGTGAGAGGGGGAGAGACTGACCGACGGACAGAGACAGACAGACAAAGCGACCAACTCACAGAGAAAGAGACCGACTGCCGGACAGGGAGATTCACAGACATCCACAGACAGAGACTGAAAAGACCTGCGTTTTGCTTGTCAAAAAAGCTTGCGGAACACAGCAAAAATGCAGTCCAAGTGCATTTTGGTTGCGTTCTGATCCACATCATTGATTTCAATAGGTGGACAATGTAGGTTACAACGCACAAAAGTGACATGCTGCTTCTTTTTCCGCAGCGATTTTGGGCATCCAAAACGCTGCATTTACAAACGCAGCGTGTGCATTGATTTTTTGGCTTTCTCATAGACTTTACTGGGGAAGGAAGCTAAACGCATGCAATTTGGCACTGAAAACGCTGCAGTTCAAAACGCAGCGTTTCCGCGGAAAAAACGCAACGTGCGCACATAGCCTAACAAAGGAAGGGACTGGCCATGTGAAGGTATTGTTGGACTTGTCTTTGAAAGAGCTACATGTGCACATAAATATGGACGGTGATATTCCTGCCGGCAGATCCCCTTTTAGAGGGAATATGTCATAAAAATTTGATCCATAGTTTAAATCAACTTTTTATATATATAAAATAAATAATATATAACATATCTCTTGTCTATTGAACAGGTTCCTACAGCCAGCATTACAGTTGAAGGAAACCCAGCTCTCAATCGGGTCAGATGGACTCATTCTGGTAGAGAGATCGCAGTGGGAGATTCAGAAGGAGAAATCTTTATCTATGACGTGGGGGAGGTATGTTGTGTTGGATGATCGCCTTCTGGTGTGACTATGGTTCTGTGTTTACAATTACAGTGTACGGAGGAATAGCTGACTAAAGTTTCTTACAATAGCTGACTTTTAACAAAGTTTTTGAGGTGTAAAATTGCTTGATGTATTACTTTAGAATCTGTGTAGCAGTCATTTCACCGTTCTTCTGATACAGTGCTCCAAATCCGCAGCATGGCTATAGAATTTAATGCTGAAGTGCTGCATTCCTGCAGCCACCACTAGAGGGAGCTCTCTGCATACTGTTTTTATTAAGTAAGCTGCCCCTAGTGGTCACGAAACAGACTGTCCAAAGCATGCAGATGACATTAGTAATATTTCATCCGCTTCTGTGGTCATATAAATAATCGGAAACATCCACAAGAAATCTTTCCCCTTTAAATTCATATAAATTAAAACATTAATCAGTACAGAATTTTGGACTGAAAAGCATATAATGAAATTCTCTGAAAATTGTTAATATCCTTTTAGGCTAGTTTCAAACTTGCGTTGAACGGCATCCGTTGCATTGCGTGACGGATGCAACGGATGTGTTGCATATAGTGGCACAACGGATGCAACGGATGCTGCAAAACAACGGAATCCGTTTTGATTTTTTTTTTTTACTTACAGTTTTACCGGCGGCAGACTATTGTGAACGATCAGCTGATCGCTCCCAGTAGCCGACCGCCGGGTGATCAGCTGATCCCTCCCTGCAGCCAACCGCCGGGTGATCAGCTGAACGTTCGGCCACTGCGAGCCAAAATAAAGTTTGTGATTTAAAAAAAAAAGCGCATGCGCAGTGAAATCCAGAGGATTCCGCTGCTCAAAACAACGTTACATGCTGCGTTCCTCCCGCTTGGCGGAAGCAACGGAGCGTCGCCCAGCGGAAGCAACGTAGGTCCTTTCGGTACAATCCGTCAACCATACAAGTCTATGGGAAACAGCGGAATCCGTTAACGGATTCCGCTGTTTTCCAAAAGGGCGGATTGTAACGGAAGGAAAACAACGCAAGTGTGAAAGTACCCCAAATAAGAAAGATGCCCTGAAATGCATCTCCAGGGGCTGCTGCTGTAGTCTCAACTTTAAGGCACTCTTTTAATTAGGGAATCTGTCAGCAGGTTTTTGCTATGTGATCAGAGAGCAGCATGATGTAAGGGCTGATACCCTGATTCCAGGGATATGTCACTTACTACTAGGCTCAAAGCTGACTTATGACCTCAACTTAACTTTGATGTGGTCTTAAATTGGTGCTTGGGGAAAAAAATGAGAACTATGAACCCTGCCATCAAAATTAGCTCATTGACATTCTTTAACTCCTTTTGCACTACAACTGTAAAGTGAAGCACAAAGTCCTGTAACTGCTAAATTGTCCATAATATTTTCATTAAAACCAATTGTAAAAATGATTTTTAACCAAAAAAAAATGCATTTAATTAATAAAAAAAATTGTCAATATTCTTTGCACTTGCAATTTTTTATTTCTTGTTTTGAAAGATAGTCTGTCAGCAGTTTGTGAGCTGGAATCTGCGAGCATGATGAATTGGGGATGGATTTTCTGATTCCAGCGAAGTCACTTACTGGACTGCTTTGTGAAGATTTGATAGAATCCCTGTTTCCCCTATTGTAGCTATGAGTGCAGTGTATAACTCCGCCCACACCCCTGATTGGTGGCTTCCTGTGTACACTGTGCATTAACAAGCTACCAATCAGTGGTGAGGGCGGGGTTACACAGATAACCTAGATTACATGGCAGGAGACACCTAGTCTTGTAGTGATGATAATCTCCTGCTGATAAAATAATGATTGTATTGAAAACAAAAGCTGCTGAGCAAGTGATACATCCCTGGAATCAGGCTCACTACTCCTAGATTACATAGCAAAATTCTGCTGACAGATTCCCTTTATATAAGTGCACAAGTATTGGATTTGGGCTCTTAATTGCCAGTATGCTTCTTTTAAAGGGAAGGTATCGTAAAAAAAAAAAATCAATAACTGAAAAAATGTAAAGTAGTAATGTTTTAATGTTTTGTTTAAATATTATTTGTTTTTAATTGAGCAAAATATAAAAAAAAAATTAAAAAGTTTGATATTTTCCACTGTTAAACACTAGGGGGAGCAGCTGCTGAAATCCTACAGAAATCGCACTGTAAAAAAAAGCTCAAAATTAAAGCCTGCAGTACAGTGGGTGGAGTCTGCTCTCCTGTGTGTGATATCACACCTCCCCCTCCTAATCTGAGTGTTTACAACAGATAACAGAGAATGACATGTAGGGACATAGTGCAGAGCCATTTTGTTGATGACCACAAATGTCTAAAGTGTCACCAAGGACAGCAGGAGTATCACACAGGATAGGATTAGATACACAACTCAGCAGACAGTATCACACAACATAGGATTAGATACACAGCCGTGCAGACAGTATCACATGATAGGATTAGATACACAGCCATGCAGACAGTATCACACAATAGGATTAGATACACAGCCCTGCAGACAGTATCACACAGGATAGGATTAGATACACAGCCGTGCAGACAGTATCACACAGGATAGGATTAGATACACGGCTTAGCAGACAGTATCACACAGGAGATTAGATACATAGCTATGCAGACAGTATCACACACACGATAGGATTAGATTCACAACCCTGCAGACAGTATCAGTGGTACACACACAGGTACTCACATGCAGTGGCACACACACACACCACACACACCACACACACCACACACACCACACACACCACACACACACACACACACACACACACACACACACACACACACACACTGCAGCGGTGGCAGGCAGAGCGGGGGGAGCTGCGGTGGTGGGGGGAGCTGCGGCGGCGGGCAGAGAACGGAGGGAGGATGGAGTCATTGGAGACGGTAACGGCGGGGGGGAAGGGCTGCGGCAGTAGCGGGGGCAGAGCAGGGGCTGGGGAGAACTGAGGGATGTGATGTCATCGGAGACGGTAATGGGGGGAGGGGAGGGGAGGTGGACCGTACTCACACATCCCGGCGGTTGACAGGGGTATAGTGGAGTAAACAGCACACGCTGTGAGCTCCACAATAATGGCGCTGATCTCATCTCCTGCTGTGATCTGTGAAACCCAAGGGGTGCGTCCAGGTCACAGCAGACGCCCAATGTAACGTACTGCATGGGGTCTGATCCCGACTACTGTTCTCTATGCACAGGGGCTACCATAAAGGAATGAGTTACTGTCGTTACACACACGGCAAATCCATGATGGCAGCCCCCAGAGCCTCCAGTAAAATAAGAATTAAATAAAAAGTAAATAAGCTGCGATTTTCATTTTGTATTAGAAATACTTGATTTCATAATCACTATTTTTAATACAAAAATAAAAAACCGCGACACCTTCCCTTTAATGAAGAATCAGGTGGCGACTTTTTGATACTTTTCAGGCTATATGGTTTCTGATGATTTATCCTCTTGTTTATTTCACAGCAAATTTCGGTTCCTCGAAATGATGAATGGACCCGCTTTGCAAGAACACTTGCAGAAATTAATGCCAACAGGGCCGACGCGGAGGAGGAAGCCGCAAACCGCATTCCTGGTTAAATGTTGGTGTGACATCAGCCGAGCCGCACCGACCTGATATACCCTCCGGAGCGCTAGCATGTATCTGTCCAAAAGATAAATTAAGAAGTCGTATGTGGATAGGATCTGTGGACTACAATGTTTTATAAACTTCATTGCAACCAAATGCAGTGTCCCTTTTTATTTGTTCCTCCAGGTCTGTCCTCCGGTCATCCCTTTTCTATGTGTCGTCCGCCTCTCTATATACCTTCACTGTCAGACGAGCGGCTGCTCAATGTATTTCCACTTTTTAAAAATTAATCCATTTAACTTACTAATATAAATCCTATTTTTAAACTGAAAACCCCCTTATCCCTCAGGAAAGCACTATACTAGGGCTGTGTATCTGCTCCAACGTTTGCCGTGTTCCCGGCACTCACCGAACTTCTGCATGCAGCGGACACTTTTTTTTTTTTTTTTTTGTTTTTTTTGTTAATACCGTGACCTAGTCTGCCATTTTATTAAAGGAAAAAAAATGTTTCTAACTTGATATTTGCAATGCGTGTCGTATTTTCTCTGGTATAACTTGATAAAACCAATAGATTTCTGTATATGCGCTGCCTACTACATAATACCGATATCCTACAACACATGGTATAAAACAATGACCCAAATTTTGGTGGTAGTCGCGTACGTGTGGAGCACTGCGCCACAAAGGCAGCAGAAAAATAGTAACCTGTAGAAGGTGCATTTGCAGTCAAAATTATTCAACCCCCATTAGAAAGGGTTTTTTTTAACAAAATTCACTAATGTTCTGTTTGCGATAAATCAAACAAGAACATTTAAAATGTTTCATCACAATATAAGAAGTTTTCAAAAGCCACAAAAAATGCCACTTTTAATGATTACTGTGGTCTCAGAATTATTTACCCCCTGCACACCATGCGTCATTAGTACAAAACCTAGAGTAAAAACAAATGCGCAAATACCCTGTAGTAAGTAAATAATAATATGTGGAAATTTAGGGGTCATCCTGATTTAAAGGAAACCTGTCAGGTGCAATATGCACCCAGAACCACGAGCAATTCAGGGTGCATATCACTAATCCCTGCCTATCTGTCCCTGTATCTAGTAGCATAGATAAATAGATCTTTAGAAAACATATTTCTGAAGATCCTTTATGATATGCTAATGACGGCAGGGACTAGTCGCAAGTAGCGATGAGCGAACCTGCAGATGTTCGGGTCCGGCCGGACTATTAAAATAAAAAAAAGTTCTGGACTGGACTTGAACCCGAACATCTGCCTAGACACCAAACCCCCATATAAGTCTAAGGGGACCCGAACATTACCTGTAAAATAAAAGGGTTAAAGCGGGAGAATATACTTACCGAGCCTCCTGCACAGCTGGAACGCTACTTCGGGGTCCGCTCATCAGTCTTCATACATATTCTCGGCTTTCCTCACCCACTGACAGCTCTGATTGGCTGCCGGTAGACCACACCCCCACCCTCTAACAGCACCTGTGATTTTTTGGACTCGCCTGCGCTGTATGATTATAGTGGAGGGTACAATAAATAAAATAGTGAAACCAGCACAGGTAAGGCCACGGCTACAGTCTGCCACCCCTAGCCGTAGGCTTATCTTGGCTGTGTATCAAAATAAGAGGAACCACATGCAGCTTTTTTTTTTCTTTATTAAATTAATTTTTTTTTAAAAAAAAAAAAAAGACGCGTGGTTCCCCAAATTTTGCTACATAGCCACATATAACTGACAGTCGGGGATTGGTATTATCAGGCCAGGGAAGCCCATGATTATTGGGATCCCCATGCCTTCAGTATAGCTGCTTGCAGCCACCCTGGAAATATCGCATCCATTAGGTGCGACAATCCTGGGGCTTTACCCGCCACATCCCGATTGCCCTGGTGTGGTGTGGCAGTCGGGGGTAATAGGGGTTAATGACAGCTCACAGCTGTCACTAAGCCCAGAATTACTGCTGGGTAGAGGTCTATCACTACCCCCCAAATCACTTATCTTATAAGTTAAAAGAAATAAACACACACCAAGAAAACTCCTTTATTTGAAATAAAATGCATCAACCTCTTTCCCCTCTTTATTAACCCCAAAATAACCTTTTGAAGTTCCGCCGTAAGGCTGCAGACACATTAGTATATGGCATCCGATGCGAGAGCAACGGATGTGATATGCTAATGACCCCCGGCTCAGGCTCTGCTGCGAGCCTGAGCCAAGTGTCATGCGACTGTGGTCCGATCTTGCGATCGGGTCACAGAGGGAGGGGTTAATCCCCCTATCTTCTCCATTGTCAGCCTGTGCGTATATCGCACTGCGCTGGGATGTCATCCGAGTGCAGTCCGATGTTTCTCTCACACCCATTCACTTGAATGGGTGCGAGTGTTACGGCTCTCAAAGAAAATCGCAGCATGCTACGATTTTTTTCCTCAGTTTATTTAGGGCTGAGATAAAAATCGCTGATCTGAGCTGCAGCATTGTCTAACATGGGGCCGAGTGCAATGCGAGATTTTCTCGCATTGCACTTGTCCGATTTATATGCTCATGTGAGTGTACACTAATCCACACAAAGTTCCACGACAATCCTGGCTCTGCTACATCTGAGCGTGCAGAGACCGAAAGCATGTCGGATCTCTCCAGGCTCCGTGAAACTCTGACAAGGGGTCCCGGCTGGCAGCAGTGACATCACTCAGTTCACTGGTGATACCCAGGTTCCCACGACATGACCTTCAGTGACCGGAGTACTGGACTCTGGCTTAAAGTACAGGGCCATGCCCTGCACTCCGCCAGCCCTTTAAGATTGACAACGCCGGCCAGGGAGAGTGGGACAGTTCATGTGACACACATGGGTTCAAGGCCTCTATTGCTAATTATTTAGCGTACAATATGAGAGCCCATGGGGACAATTTATCAGAGCTTGTGCTACGCCAGTTTTGATACAATGCAAGGCACCATATTTATTAAGAGGTGTACACAACTTAAAGGGGTTGTCCACTACTTGGAGAACCCCTACTCATTCCCCTTGTTTGCCCCTGTAAAAGTAAATAAGCCTATACTCCCCTCCGGTGCAGCTGCAGTTCCAGTGATGTCGAAAGCCACGTTCCCGGGGCACACAGGACATTATAACCATTGACATTACCAATCAGCCCTTGCTTCCTTCTTTCCTTCTCCCTGCCTTCGGGCTTTGAGCGGGAAGTCAGCGCTGCGCTCACATTCTTTTCAAATGTCCAAAGGCGGGGAGCCAGACGTCAGGCTCATTGGTCGCGGGACCCGCGTCTCAAGTGTCACGTGGGCCCCAAGAACGCAACTTCAGACACTGCTGGAACCACGGCTGGATCGTAGGTGAGTAAAGGCTTATTTTTACTGGGGAAAACAAGGGGAATGAGTAGGGGTTGTTGAAGTAGTTTGGCAATTTTAATGAATTTGGAGCATCTTGTAGGTGGCTTCACCGCACCAGAAATGCTACTCCAGCTAGAGACTGACGTACAGAGCACCATCAGTTTTAATTGGATGGGTGGGTATAGTTTGCCCTATCCCAATCTGGTCTCCTCCCCAGCTCCATCAAATTTGGCAGAGCTGATTCAAACCCGTGTGACAACTTCAAAACTCGCAAAAGTTTTACTCATTCTATGTTGTGCAGATATTTTATTACTTTTCAAAGCTCTTACACAAATTTACTAGTTTGAAAGCTGCTGGAGATCTAGAACAGACCCCGAGGGCATTTTAAGGTCCATTTACATTGCATGATGCGTAAAACGCGTCTGTATCTTATTGTTCTAAGCAGATATGGATATGACTTGGAATTTTAACATGAGGAAGATTTGAATGTCTCCTCCTTGCTCTCATTAAATACATATGCCTGGAAAGTCCTTTAATGCAGGGTTTAGACAACCATATTTCATAGTCCATGTATGGCTGTGGTTATACAGTGTGTCCACCCATATCCTGTCCACCACCAGTAACATGAGAACGGCGACAGCTATAGGCATAGAAGTGGTGTCTAGGTAAAGTAGCCATGCGCTACGCAATGAAACCACCTATAGCACCACCTGGTGGAAAACAATGGAGTTAGCATTTTTATCTCAAACGGAACGAGATAGAGAAAAAAAGTGAATTACAAAGTTATAGGGCATCATCAGTTCAATACGAATCGACATCTTGCATACAGAAATGCTATGATTAGAACGTGTAAAACTCACAAGGCTGCGGACGTGAAGCGATACCTCATGGAGACCTTCCTACAAGTCATTGGGTATAGTGGCTGTGTGGAGTGGCCTCCACGCTCACCTGACCTGACCCCATTGTACTTCTTTCTATAAGGTCACATCAAACAGCAGGTGTATGCGACCCCTCCACCAACATTGCAGGACCTACGACGACATATCGTAGAAGCTTGTGCAAACGTGTCACCTACCATATTGCACAACGTGCAGCAAGATACAGTATGCTGTGCAGAGTCCAGATGTGCATTGCAGCTGACGGGGGCCACTTTGAGCATCAAAGTTAAATGAGCGCCATATGCATGACCAGCATTGAATGTTTTGGGGGGGGGGGTCATGGGTTTCATATCATAGCATTCCTGTATGAAAGGTGTCGATTCGTATTAAATTGATGATGCCCTACAATTTTTTAATTCACTTTTTTTCTCTATCTCGTTCCTTTTTCAAAATAAAAATACTAACTCCGTTGTTTTCCACCAGGTGGCACTATAGGTGGATTCATTGCGCAGCGCATGGCTACTTTACCTAGACACCACTTCTATTACTATAGCTGCCGCCGTTCTCAACTTAATGGCGATGGACAGGATATGGGTGGACACACTGTATAGATATACTGTGTGTGTATGTGGTTGTGATGTTGGGTCAGGAGACCAATCGATGGACCAGGCATTAAATGGTCCATGAAATGTGGCCTTCTAAACCCAATCTAACACCGAAAGCTCTCAATCCACCTGCTGCACCTTATAGTTTATACAGTTAGTAAAGGATGAAGCTTTCCAATATGGCCGCCCCAAAATAAATCACATTAAGAAAAAATATACTGTATATATAAAGTGCTGCTTTACCTTTACATTACAAGGGAAGCTTTGCGGCAATCCTGTGGGTAACATTCACCAGTACCTTGAGAGCTATATATTTTTTTCCACATACTTTTTCTTTTGACAGAAGCTTAGAATTGTGAAATAATAAACATTCATCTCATAGAACACATTACTGAATACTTCATAAAGCTGTCAAATGAAATGTATGTGAAACATAAATGTATAAAATAAAAGGTCACGCATCCGGCTTGTTTATGCGGCAGCGGCGGTGCGGTTGTGACGTGATGCGGTGGCGGCAGCCATTGTTGGTTGAACACTAAGCATTTAAGGTCTTGTCAACTTTTCTTGTACTGTTGAGTTGTGTTTGATGAGGCTTCACTCACAGCCTGTTCTTCAGTCGCCTGCCTGAATATTCTTTGTGTTCCCGCTGGCATCTCGAGGCAGGAAGAAAACCCGTTCTGTGCTGTAATCACCGGTTTATGCAGAGATTAGCTGGTTTGGTTTCTAGCACATCTGCTCTCTCGCTCCATTTCTCCAATATATTGGTAGT
This sequence comes from Anomaloglossus baeobatrachus, assembly GCF_048569485.1. Classification (NCBI taxonomy): domain Eukaryota; kingdom Metazoa; phylum Chordata; class Amphibia; order Anura; family Aromobatidae; genus Anomaloglossus; species Anomaloglossus baeobatrachus. The sequence goes on from NC_134359.1 coordinate 57,955,737, forward strand.
GATTAGTGAGACTAGTGTGAGACTCTCCAAGATTGACTGAAGTATATCAAGTGAAAATTGCTCGAAAAATGAGATTCAAGAAATTGTTCCATCAATGTTTCCCGATTTCCTGTGGAGACAGAATATTTCACAGTCTCTAGAATTTAAAGACCCTCATTGCAGACCCCTTGACCGTTGCAGTGAGCACTTACCGGCAGCTAATATGTCACCGGTTGTGTTTTAATTCATGTACTGTCATTTTTCTGTCCCCAAATCAGCCCTTCAAAAGACATGTAAAATAAGAATATAGATTTGGGGTGTTTTAATCAAAGATTAGAAACCCATTTTATAGATACGTGCATTACATGCATGGGGGAGATTCACTATGCATTATAAGCTGAAATTTGGTTACAAACTACAGCAAAGAATATTGAGAAAGTGGCTAAATTATTGTGTTTTAGTAAAGGCGGTCCCTAAAGGATCCTTTTTTGGTTACTACATCAATCAGGCCACTCAAACGTGGAAACACTTATGAGATAAAGATTCATCTTTCAATGGACACAAAAGTAAATGCATTCACAAGCGTCCATTTGGTGACCCTGAGACTTGGCAAATCTCTGGGTCTTCATTGATGGCTCCATTTTTACCTATGTAGGAGAATCAAGTAAGAGCAGAGCAGCAAAACTGTTTACTGTCTGGCAAGTATGATAAAAGTTGCATGAAACTGAATGGGGGACATTTAAAGAGAATCTGTCTGGTGATTTTGGAGTACAGTACTGTTATCTTTTAAATAGGGCTTAAAAAGACCTTTCAGGATCAATAAGTTTTATTGATGTACCTGATCTTATTATCTTGTTGTTAGCTCCATAGAATTCAGTGTGATATAGTAACTAGTCAAGCATATGTAAATACAAACTACTTATGCCCTTCTCCTCCTTCCCACCTCTCAGTGGTGGCATCAGTGAAAGTAAATCTGAACTGAATTTGCACTGCTGCCCCCACCCATACTCCCTCCCACTTTTGAGCAGTGTTAGTGAATGTACTGGGAGGAAGGGGGGCAGTGAAATATGTAAATTGTATTTGCATACACTTGACTAGAGGGCAGGAGACACATAATTCTATAGAGCTTACAGCAAGATAACAGGAAAAGGTAGAGCTATAAAACTTACTGATCCTGCTTGAGTGGTCTCTTTAGGTCCTATTTAAAGATAGCATTAGTATTGTACTACAAAATCATCTGACAGATTCCCTTTAATATTGCATTTACACCAGATTCTAATTGTAGATTGCACCAGAATAGTAGAACACAATCTTTGCATCACTTTTAATATAGAAATGCTGCAAAAATACAACAGGTTTGACTGTTTTGGGGGATGTTTCTACTCACAGTGGGCAAGGCTAGGAATTTTTTTTTTTTTTTTTTTACAGATTATGCAGACAATAAGAAAGTGATGTAAAAATATTTGCACAAAGTTAGAATTGGTGTAAAGAAAAAAAAAAAGCAAAGTTTCACCAAAATGCATCTAGGGTAAGGATATGTTCACAAGTTTCAAAAACCTCTTCAAATACACTGTAATGTGGATTTTTAAAATTTCAATACAATGCCAAAAAACTGAGAACATGGCCTAACAATTTTCTTTTTCATATAAATACAATATATTTTCAGTAATTTCCTTATTCTGCCATTTTCTCTCCCAAACACCATGCTGCAGCTGTTTCATTCTCCTTTAGGCCAGTTTTACACATTCAAGATATGTGGTCTATATATGACCAGCGATATGCGGATCTTCCGAGTATCTCCTGATGGGAACTTGTCAGCCTCCTAGTCATATACAGAGTTGTTGAGTTTGGGTCAGAACTAGTGATGGGCCGACACAGACTGGAACAGTTGTGCAGGTTCACAAGTATCCGAGCGCCAGGCCCGGTGTTCTCTGGGAACTCTGGGTACCTATCCAGATCCGGCAACTTGGGTAATTAAAAGAAAAATAAAAGAAAAATAAGGGAAAAGCAGGTGCATTATACTTACCCGTGTCCCGCAAGACTGTAACGCTACTTCCGCAGCCGCTCATACTATTTCCGGGGCTGCACATTATCCTTCATATATATATATGCACTATATATGCACTGCTTCCCCCAGCCAACGGCAGTTCTGGTGTGTCTGATTGGTTGCAGTCAGACAGTGCCCCAACCCTGTGCTTTTAATCACAGGCGCTGGGTGCATACCTATAGTGTCAAAATAAATTGGTGTTGGGTCCCCCCATATTATGATACTCAACGCAGATAAATCATACAACTACAGGCTGCAGCCCCCAGCCGTGTGCTTATTTTGCTGTGTATCTAAATAAGAGGGCCCGCGTGCGGCTTTTTTTAAAATTGTTTAAATTAATAATTTTAACAAAGCGCTTGCAATCCCTCCCCTATTTTGATACCCAGACATGATAAAGCAGACAGCTGCAGGCTGGTATTCTTAGGCTGTGGAGGACCTATGGTTATTGGGCCACCCCCCAGGCTAATAATAGCAGCCTGCAGCCCCCCAGGATTGTTGCATCCATTAGATACGACAATCTCGGAACCCATTATTATTTACCCATTTCATCCTGATTGCCCTAGGGACTGGCATCCGGGTAGATATCCGGGATCAATTCCAGGCCAGAACTGGGTTTTTGGGGGTTTTTTTGGACCCGCCAATCCTTGGTATCTGTGCCCATCACTAGTCAGAACTCCTGTGGCTTGTCCAGATATCACGGCCGTACGTGGATTGTGAAATACGGATGTGTGCATTTACACAATTTTTTTTTAGGGGGGGGGTTGCATGGATTGTGTAATGCTTTCTGCTCCAAAATCCACATAAAAAATGGCTTCAAATAATTTTTGAGTATGCTTCCTATTACCTTCAATAAAAAAAGCATGGTGCACATGGTGTTATTCTTTACACATATTTTTATTGTCAGTAGGGGAAATAAAATAACCATAAACATCAGGCATTGAACCGACTGACATAAAAATTTGACCTGCTAGACGATGTGACCACCCCACTTGAACCATCCTTTATAACCAGACGTATCAACCTACTCAAAACATACTGTCAATGTTCAGTGCCGTCTCTGCTGCATGAAGGTAACAGAACGTCGTCAATATAACCCTTACTGTAAGGATACATTTATACACTATCCGTGTGGAAAAAGGAACCCATTTGGACGGCACAAAGACCAGTTAATCAATGTGTCAGTTACTATGACATTTTTCTCACAGTGACCAATGATCTATGTAAGGCCGGTGTCACACTTGCGAGTCTCGTGGTGCATCACCTGTCACGGACTCATACTCTCCTCACAGGAGCGTCTCAGCTGCATAGAGATGCATGCAACCGACCCGCTCCTGTGAGGAGAGTGTGAGTTCGTGACGGGTGATGCACCGTGAGACTCGCGAGGCAATAGCAAGTCTGACACCGGCCTTAGAAAAAAAATAAAAAATGCAGCACCCTAGTTTCATCCATTTTTTCAGATAAGACTTTCCTATACATTTCTATGGGTGCAGAAAAAGTAAACTGATGCAATGCAGACACCATCCATTTTTATAGCTCCTTTGCAATCAGTAACATAAATCATATAATATTTTTTATAAAAACTATATACTTTTGACAATACAGATGAAAATTATTTTTTTTCCTGGTTTAGACATGGAGTATTTTTCATATGCTCGTGGATAATTAGCCAAATAATGTGAGAAAATGTTAAATTTGTAGACAATTAATGCACTTTTCCATTCACCACTAGAGATTCTTAGTTCCGTAAATCAGCAATTACACTGAATTATTAAAATTAACAAATCCTATAGGAATGGTCCTGTTCTGGCGGCTGATTTTTGATTCAGCAACATACAAAGTAATGGTTTATTACCAGCGCACCCGGAGCACTGCGGTGGTAGCTGTGTACTAAATGTATAATTTTAATCATAAGGCATTATTGATATTTATTCCTTGGTATATTTGTGATTGTAGTGTGGCTTTCATCATAATTAGAAAATTTCATATTTTAGCAGGAAAATTGGTCTCTTACTACGCTGTATCCGTGGTAACCAGCCAGACGGGTTAAATGCAAAAACCTTCTGGTTATTAACATACAGTGCGGAGTAATGGCTTCATCTGTAAAGGCTCGGGATTTACTGAAGATTTTATATTTACAATCATTCACTATTAATGCTGCGTAAACCTAGCCGCTGATTTAAGAGTTATAGTCGGCAGCACATGCTTTCATATAAATGGGACATGCTGCTATATATACGTGTGTGTATATATGTATGTGTATATATATATGCAGTATATAGTGGGTGTGTGTGTATATATGTATGTGTGTGTGTGTGTGTGTGTATATATATATATATATATATATATATATATATATATATATATATATATATTATATTAGTCACACAATATATCACAAAAGTAAGTACACACATCACACTTTTTGTAATTATTTTATATCTTTTCATGGGACAACACAAGATCTGACACTTAGCTACATTGTACAGTGTCAGTGTGCATCTTGTATACAAGTGTAAATTTGGTGCTTTCTAAATAACACAACTCCCGGCCATTAATGTCTAAACTGCTAGCATTAAAAATTGAGTACACCCCTAAGTGAAAATGATCAAATTGTGCCCAATTAGCCATTTTCCCTCCCTGGTGTCATGTGACACATTAGTGTTACAAGGCCTCAGATGTGATTGGAGAGCAGATGTGTTACATTTTGTGTTATCGCTCACACACTCTCTTACTGGTCACTGGACGTTCAACATGGCTCCTCATGGCAAAGAATTTTCTGAGGATGTGAAAGAATTGTTGCTTTACATAAAGATGGCCGAGGCTATAAGAAGATTGCCAACACCCTGACCCTGAGCTGAAGCACGGTGGCCAAGACCATACATCCGTTTAACAAGACAGGTTAAACTCCGAACAGGTCTCGCCATGGTTGACAAAGTTGAATGTATGTGCTCAGCATCATATCCAGAGGTTGTCATACACCACACACTTCATCACATTGGTCTTCATGGCGGTCATCTCAGAAGGAAGCTTATTTTAAAGATGATGCACATGAAAGCCTGCAAATAGTTTGCTGAAGACAAGCAGACTAAGGACATGGATTACTGAAACCATGTCCTGTGGTCTGAAGAGACCAAGAAAAACTTATTTGGTTCAGGACCCCCTCACACGTCCGTGAAAAAACACGTACGTGTGTTACGTCCGTTTTTCGAGTCCGTTTTCCGTTTTTGTGTCCTTTTTTTGTGTCCGTGTGCCATCTGTGTGAATGCCGTATGCTAGCCGTGTGTGCGTGTTGGTTGTCCATTTATGCGAGAGAAATAACTGACATGTGTATGTGTTGTCCGTGTGAATTTATGCGTGTTTGTGATGCACAATGTCATAGATACATACACGCTGACAGCAGATAGAGTCGCGCGTAGAGAATGAACTGGGGTGAACTTCACCCGACTTCATTGTCATACCGCGGCTCTGTCTGTGTCGCATCCTGATTAGCGGTCACCCGTGAAGGACTCACCGGTAACCGCTAATCACCAGAGTGACTGAATGGAGTACCCCTCTCTCATACTCACCGTTCCCCAATCTCCGGCGCGGCTGTTCTCTAAACTCCGGCGGCTTTTCCTCTTTTGAAAAAGCCGGACGCTCATTAAACAATCTCGTATTCCCTGCTTTCCCCCCGCCCACCGGCGCCTATGATTGGTTGCAGTTAGACACGCCCCCACGCTGATTGACAGCTGTCTCAATAACCAATCACAGCCGCCGGGGGCGGGACTATACTGTGCAGTTAAAAAAAAAAAATTTTAAATAAAACGACGTGCGGTCCCACCCCATTTTGATACCAGCCAGGGTAAAGTCACACGGCTGAAGGCTGGTATTCTCAGGATGGGGAGCTCCACGTTATGGGGACCCCCCTAGCCTAACAATACCAGCCAGCAGCCGCCCAGAATGGCCGCATACATTAGATGCGACTGTTCTGGGACTCTACCCGGCTCTTCCCGATTGGCCCTGGTGCGTTGGCAATCGGGGTAATAAGGAGTTAATGGCAGCCCATAGCTGCCACTAAATCCTAGATTAATCATGTCAGGCGTCTCCCCGAGATACCTTCCATAATTAATCTGTAGGTTACAGTTAAAAAACAGACACCCGACCAATCCTTTATTAGAAGTAAAAAACACTAACAAATTCCCTCGTCACCAATTTATTAACACCACATACCAACCTGACGTAGTGTATGTCAGGTTTGTATGTGGTGTAGTGTAGGTCAGGTTGATATGTGTGTGTGTGATGTAGTGTACGTCAGGTTGGTATGTGTGGTGTAGTATACACCACACACCAACCTAACATGCACTAAGTAAGGTGTGCAGTGTGGTATAGGGTAGTGTACCTCAGGTTGGTGTGTGTCAGGTTGATGTGTGGTGTAGTATACACCACACACACACTACCTGATGTACACTACAACACACACACCAACCTGACGTACAGTTAGGTCCAGAAATATTTGGCCAGTGACACAATTTTCGCGAGTTGGGCTCTGCATGCCACCACATTGGATTTGAAATGAAACCTCTACAACAGAATTCAAGTGCAGATTGTAACGTTTAATTTGAAGGTTTGAACAAAAATATCTGATAGAAATTGTAGGAATTGTACACATTTCTTTACAAACACTCCACATTTTAGGAGGTCAAAAGTAATTGGACAAATAAACCAAACCCAAACAAAATATTTTTATTTTCAATATTTTGTTGCGAATCCTTTGGAGGCAATAACTGCCTTAAGTCTGGAACCCATGGACATCACCAAACTCTGGGTTTCCTCCTTCTTAATGCTTTGCCAGGCCTTTACAGCCGCAGCCTTCAGGTCTTGCTTGTTTGTGGGTCTTTCCGTCTTAAGTCTGGATTTGAGCAAGTGAAATGCATGCTCAATTGGGTTAAGATCTGGTGATTGACTTGGCCATTGCAGAATGTTCCACTTTTTTGCACCCATGAACTCCTGGGTAGCTTTGGCTGTATGCTTGGGGTCATTGTCCATCTGTACTATGAAGCGCCGTCCGATCAACTTTGCGGCATTTGGCTGAATCTGGGCTGAAAGTATATCCCGGTACACTTCAGAATTCATCCGGCTACTCTTGTCTGCTGTTATGTCATCAATAAACACAAGTGACCCAGTGCCATTGAAAGCCATGCATGCCCATGCCATCACGTTGCCTCCACCATGTTTTACAGAGGATGTGGTGTGCCTTGGATCATGTGCCGTTCCCTTTCTTCTCCAAACTTTTTTCTTCCCATCATTCTGGTACAGGTTGATCTTTGTCTCATCTGTCCATAGAATACTTTTCCAGAACTGAGCTGGCTTCATGAGGTGTTTTTCAGCAAATTTAACTCTGGCCTGTCTATTTTTGGAATTGATGAATGGTTTGCATCTAGATGTGAACCCTTTGTATTTACTTTTATGGAGTCTTCTCTTTACTGTTGACTTAGAGACAGATACACCTACTTCACTGAGAGTGTTCTGGACTTCAGTTGATGTTGTGAACGGGTTCTTCTTCACCACAGAAAGTATGCGGCGATCATCCACCACTGTTGTCATCCGTGGACGCCCAGGCCTTTTTGAGTTCCCAAGCTCACCAGTCAATTCCTTTTTTCTCAGAATGTACCCGACTGTTGATTTTGCTACTCCAAGCATGTCTGCTATCTCTCTGATGGATTTTTTCTTTTTTTTCAGCCTCAGGATGTTCTGCTTCACCTCAATTGAGAGTTCCTTAGACCGCATGTTGTCTGGTCACAGCAACAGCTTCCAAATGCAAAACCACACACCTGTAATCAACCCCAGACCTTTTAACTACTTCATTGATTACAGGTTAACGAGGGAGACGCCTTCAGAGTTAATTGCAGCCCTTAGAGTCCCTTGTCCAATTACTTTTGGTCCCTTGAAAAAGAGGAGGCTATGCATTACAGAGCTATGATTCCTAAACCCTTTCTCCGATTTGGATGTGAAAACTCTCATATTGCAGCTGGGAGTGTGCACTTTCAGCCCATATTATATATATAATTGTATTTCTGAACATGTTTTTGTAAACAGCTAAAATAACAAAACTTGTGTCACTGTCCAAATATTTCTGGAACTAACTGTACACTATACCAAACCGCATACCAACCTGACGTAGTGTATTTCAGGTTAGTGTGGTGTAATGTACTTCAGTTTGATGTGTGTGGTTTAGTGCACTAGTGCTAGGTTGGGGGTTACTCACACTTTACTGTGGGTCTTCCTCCATGGCCTCCGGCTCTTCTCCTCCCGGCCTCCGGCTCTTCTTCTCCCGGCCTCCGGACGATTTCTTGTCCTGCGACGTCAAGTCTGTGTCACTGGAGGAGGAAGAGTGGGAGAAATAGAGAAAAGTGGGACCCTCTCCCTCACTATCAGTTACGGAGGGACGAGCAGGACATTTATGTGCGCGTGTGCAAAAAAACCCCAAACCCTAAACTTTATTTTAGTGTGCGTCTGTATGTGCAAGTGTTTAGTGAAACTTTCTACTGCAGGAGAGGGCTGAGGAGATGCAGGAGCCGTAATCACTGGGGCGCAATCACAGGGGGATGCAATCACAGGGACGCAATCGCAGGGGTGTAATTACCGGGGCGCAGGGGGACGCATAATCACAGGGGCATAATCACCGGGGCGCAGGGGGACGCAATCGCAGGGGCACGCAATCGCAGGGGCGCAGATGGGACGCAATTGAAGGGGCGCAGGTGGGACGCAATCGCAGGGGCGCAGATCACAGGGGTGCAGGTGGGGCGATCGCAGGGGGGCAGATCGCAGGGGCGCAGGTGGGGCAATCGCAGGGGCGCAGATCACAGGGGCGCAGGTGGGCCGCAATTGCAGGGGCGCAGGTGGGCCGCAATCGCAGGGGCGCAGGGGGGTCCGGGTGATCACCCCGCTGCTGCCCAGTCATCAGCCCCCCTGCTGCCCAGTGATCGGCCCCCCCGCTGCCCAGTGATCGGCCCCCCCGCTGCCCAGTGATCGGCCCCCCCCGCTGCCCAGTGATCAGCCCCCTGCTGCCCAGTTATCACCAGGGCGGGGGATTGATCACTGGCAGCAGCAGCAGCAGTCACTCACACCAGCCGGGTGTCAGAAGCAGGACACCGGCGGAGAGTGATCACAGGAAGTGGAGGTCAGTGTGGGTTGGGGGGGTAGAATCGGACGGCGGGGGGAGCGGAGGTCGGGGTGGGGGTGGGATCAGACAACCGGGGGGGGGACGCGGAACAGCACAGAAGGGAGGGGGAAGACAGCACAGAATCGAAGGGAAAGACAGCAAAGAGGGGAGAAAAACTTACCGGATGGTGATCGGTGGCAGCAGATCGCGGTGGCAGCGGCAGCAGGTGACCCTCCTCTTCAGCGTCGAAGTCCACGGTCAGTATGAAGCTGAAGGGGGAGGGCACCCACCGGTCACATCGCTCCTCCACATCTGATTGGAGGGATAGCGTCACATGGACGCTACCTCCAATCAGATGGGGGGGGACATTACACGGAGCTCTCCCTGCTCCAGCCAATGGCTGATGATATTGCATCATCAGCCATGGCTGGAGTGTAGTATTTCACCAAGTTTCATTGGTGAAATATTACAATCGTTCTGATTGAATGTGAAAGTGACACTTTCAAAAGCCAATCAGAGCGATCGTAGCCACGGGGGGGGACAAAGCCACTCCCCATGGGCTCAACTACAAGTCCTTATGTACCTGCAGTGCTGGTGACATTTCAGTAAACCCGGTCACCAGCGCTGCAGGAACGGAAACCCGCCATGACGCATATGGTGCGTCAAAGGTCTGGAAGGCACAAGGTTTCATGACTCATATGGTGCGTCAAAGGTTGGGAAGGGATTAACTGCACAGTATAGTCCCGCCCCCTGGTGGCTGTGATTGGTTGCACTGAGACAGCTGTCAATCAGCGTGGGGGTGTGTCTAACTGCAACCAATCATAGGCGCCGGTGGGCGGGGAAAGCAGAGAATAAGAGATTGTTTAATGAGCGGCCGGCTTTTTCAAAAGAGGAAAAGCCGCCGGAGTTTAGAGAACAGCCGTGCAGCGCCGCGCCAGGGATCGGTAAGTATGAGAGAGGAGGGAGACTGACCGACAGACAGCGAGAGAGGGACAGACAAGACAGAGAGAGACCGACAGACAGAGAGACCGACCGACGGACTGAGGGAGATTGACTGACATAGACAAGAAAAGAAAGAATGACCGACATCGCTAGAAAAAAGCACAAAACGTACCCGGAGCAGACAGAGATGCATCCGTGTCACGTATTGTGCGCACATAACCATTGACTTTCATGGTGTCCGCGTGTGCGTGTTCCGTGCAGAAAATGGACATGCTTCCGTGCAAAACGGAAATACATACGGATCACGGACATGGACACACGGACATTATGAAATAACACACGTGTGACCACAAACATAGATTAACATTGGTGTATGTTTGGCCGTGTCTCCGGTACATACGGGAACGGACCATACACCCATGTGTTTCACGGACGTGTGAAGGGGGCCTCAGATGGTTCAAGCGTTTTTGGTGTCAACTAGGTGAGGAGTTCAAAGACTAGTGTGTCCTGCCTACAGTCAGGCATGGTGGTGGGCGGGTCACGGCTTATGGCTGCATGAGTGCTGCCAGCTGTGGGGGGCTACAGTGCATTGAGGGAACCATAAATGCCAACATGTATTGTGACATACTGAAGCAGAACATGATCACCTTCCTTCAGAAACTGGGCCACAGGGCAGTATTCCAACAAGATGATGACACTAAACACACCTCAAAGACTACCACTGCCTTGGTAAAGAAACTGACAGTAAAAGTGCTGCACTGGACAAGTTTCTCCAGACCTAAATCCTTTGGAGCATCTCTGGGGTCTCCTCAAATGGAAGGTTGAGGAGCGCAAGGTCACTAACCTCCACCAGCTCCATGATGTCATGATGGAAAATGGGAGAGGAATCAAGTGACTCCTGTGAAGCTCTAGTGAACTCCATGACCAAGAGACAAATGATACGCAGAAGCGGTTTTGTAGCAACCGTGCAGTACCTTTATACCGGGAAGAAGTAGGTTAGCTCCAGGACATCCGTTTAAGGAAATGGTCATGGCTGCACGTGGTCAGAGTAGGAGAAAGTCCAAATCCAATAAGAGAGAAAGAGCCACGGCAAAATCTATCCAGTATTCCAAAGTGCCTGCACCCGGCTCTTTCCCCGCTATTTTTACCTGCACTGAATGAAGTAAATAAGGTACTTTGGAATACTGGATGGATTGGTCCATAACCAAGAGAGTTAAGGCAGTCCTGGGAAATAATGGTGGTCACACAAAATAATGACACTTTAGCCACAATTTGACCATTTTCACTTAGTCTGTGGCTGTGTTGAGTTATTTAGAGACCACACCAAGTTTACACAGTTTTCCAAGCTGTACACTGTAACATAGTGCCATGTCATCAGTGTCGTCCCATGAAAAGATATAAAAAAAATGATGAAAACGTGAGGGGGTGTACTCACTTTTGTGACACACACGCACACACACAAACACACACTATAAATAAATAAATATATATTAGTATAATTTAAAACTCTAGCCACCTAAAACATCCATATTTTCGGATGGATTCATGATTACATTAAGTATTGGAAGACTGGGGCATGAGCTACGCTAACTCTGTCATTTTGGATGTTGACATTTAAATAAAGAAAAGGGTCATCTAAAGAGGAGTAAAAAGAGATGATATGATTGATTCATAAATTTTAATGATTTAACACAGTATAGTTTGTTTGGGATAAAAAAAAATAAAAAATAAAAAAATTTCAATTATGGGACAGCACATTTCAGGGTATGTGCACTTGTCTTTTTCACTCGGGCAAACCAATCAAACTTTTTTAAGAGTAGATTCTTTAGAAAATACTGGCCTTTTCTTTTCCAAGGCATCTTTTTTAGACTGAGGTCACATGTCCTGTAATCATCCGTTAGATCCAGCAAAAATCATTTTGCGAACAGATTTCTGCAAGTTTTTTAACATTGGAGTCTATGGAGAACGGATCCGGTAACAGACTGCAACTTATCTTTGAATTTGAAATGGATCCTTTAAGAAAATAATAGATCCGTTACAAATGCAAGTACAACGGATGACTAAATGCAATCCATTAACGGATTCGTTCTCCATAGACTTCAAAGTTAAAAAAACGGATTCGGCAGAAATGTTTTTTTAGCACTTTTTCAATATTTTTGACTGTTAGCTGAGATTTATTTTTTTTTTTACTGGCATTTTAAGGAATTTAAAAAAACAACCAAAAAACTCCACTCAATAATGAAGAAACTCCTAGCATTTTTTTATTTTTTATTTTCAAAGCAAAAACATTGACCAAATGCTCAAAAAAAGGTCACCAGGAATCCATTGACGTTAGGAAAAGAAAACAAGAGAGTTTCCTGAACAAGTTAATTAATTAATCCTACTTCAGGCCTGATTACATTAGAGTCCATGGAAGACAACTAGAATACACACATTTGCAACCCCTTCCTCCTTCAAGTTGTGTACCTTAAGGCCTCTTCACGCATAACGAGATCGTGAACGAGATCGTTGCTACGCCACAGTTTCTGTGACGCAACAACGACTTCACTAGCGATCTCGTTGTGTTTGACATGTACCAACGATCCGCCCTCTGCTGTGAAATCGTTGGTCGATGCTGAACAGCCTGGGCCATTTTTGGCTCATTGGAGTCCTGCTGGGCAGGATGGATCTGTATTTTTGACACCTAGCTAACGATTTCGTTAACGACCTAGATGAGTGGCGTGTAGTTGCGTCCCCGTTGTGTGACAGGGTCCTGACGATTTACAAGATCGTTATACGGGTTGCATGCTCGTTCCTAAAGTCGGTGTGTGTGACACCTCCCATACGATTTCACCGACTCGGCAATGATCCGGGAACTGTGACGTAGTAGAGATCTCGTTCACGATCTCGTTATGTGTGACTGGACCTTTAAACTGACGAGCAAGCAACCTAATAAAACACAACAATGAAATTGATGTAACCAGCGCTCCGTGCTGTGAAATATCTGAATCCCTTAGAGCTGTGGGCTCCAATATACGTCCATTGGTCCAATAGTCTTTGGTCTGCAGCCATCTCCTCACACCCCTATAAAAAAGATACCTTAAAAAAGAAGAGCAATTATGGATTCTTGGACCAATATGATAAAAAAATGGTGGTAAAGGATTTCCCTCATATCACTTCATCATTAGCAAAGAAGGGAGAACCAGGATCATAACCAGGATCTTCTTTCATTCAACAGATGGGAAGAGAAAATCAATGGTACTTCTTGTTCTGTGGTAGGTTCATGAACCATGAATGGTTCTTATGGTCTTATTTGGAGAGTCAGTTGTAACATAGAAAATATTAATGTACATAATAACAACAAAATAGGAATCCTATAAGTCTTTTGGGTTCATTCAAATGAATAAATGATGGTTCTGTGCAAACAAGTGTGGAGAGCTCAAGACATCTATGTACCGCACTGTACCTTTGTACACCACGTCAGGGACCTCTGGGTGCCATAGAGGCAAGGACTACCCTAGCCATATCCTCCATTTGTTTAGTAATTCTCCAACTATAAGTACTATGGAATATTTTGGTGCTATTGAATGCTTTGTGTAAGGCACGAACTCTGTGCCATCAAACTGCTTTCCATAAGTGGCTGAGATATGGAACAGGGTTACGAATACCACCCTAATGGGTTATTTTTATTTTTTTTTTTCTGGAACAACTTACTAATCAGCCTTAATGTTTACAGACACATCGGAGAACTCTAAGGAATATAAATAATATCAGTCCATTGATTAGAATATTGATGTACACACCGCAAACTAAACATCATGCTAATTGCTATAATGTGCACAAAATTTTATAGCTTCAAAGAAAGTTCATTCTAAGACTTTTCTTAAACACATATAATTAACAAATCAGATAATTTCTCTCCGTATTACATGATCGCAGGGTTTTTTTTTTTCATTTTACCACAGTGAATGCAAAATCTGCTACTAAAAGTTTAATCTGCAAAAGGTGGACCTAGCTGCATCAAAAGAGTTAACCTGAAAGATGAGGACATTGCTTCTAAAAGGGTTAATCTACAAAAGGTGGACATAACTGCTTCTAAATGATTACTTTTCAAGATGATGATTTAACTGTTTCAAATGGATTAATCTACTAAAGGAGGACATAGTTACTTATAAAGAGTTAATCTACTAATCGAGGAATTAGCTGTTTCTAAAGAGTTAATATACTATGGAGAGACAAAGATGCTTCTAAAGAATTTATCTACTAAAGGAGGACATAGTTGCTTCTAAAGAGTTAATCTACTAATCGAGGAATTAGCTATTTCTAAAGAATTAATATCCTATAGGAAGACATAGCTGCTTCTAAAGTATTCAGTTTAGTCTCATAATGCACACAAAGCTCACAGCAGACACTGTGACAGGTTTTACCTCTGCAGTAATTTTTTTTGTAGCCATCTCCTTTTCCCTCTGCTGCTCCTAAACATACAGAAATCCATTTTATGTTGCATTAGCGCTGCTTCTCACTTGCGAGTTTCTCGCAGTAGAGCAATGTGAGAAAATCTCGCATTGGAATCGGACACGTTAGTGAATGATTCAGCTCTCATCTGCGATTTTTTTCTCAGTCCAAATCGGACTGAGAAAAAAATCGCAGCATGCTGCTTTTTTGGGTGGAAACACATCTATGCGAGTAAAATCGGTCCGACTGGGCTGAAAAAAACTCGGCTGATTTTAGTTAACGTTAGGTGCGAGTGCAACGCAAGTGCGATACTATTTCTGAGATTTTACTAGCGTGTGTAATGCGTGTGTAATGCGTGTGTAATGCGTGTGTAATGCGTATTTTTTACTATGTCATCTGCCATTCAGCGCTGCAACATGGCCGCTGACAGCAGACACAGACAGCCATGTAGCAGAGCTGAACGGCAGATGACAGCAGACACAGACAGAGCCGCACTGTCAGAATGAACTCGGGTGAACTTAACCCGATTTCATTGTCATGCTGCGGCTCTGTCTGTGCCGCGTCCTGATTAGCGGTCACCAGTGAAGGGCTCACCGGTGACCGCTAATCCCCTGAGTGACTGAAGTTAGCAGCCCTCTCTCATACTGACCGATCCCCGGCGCCGCGCTGCACGGCTTTCTCACTGCTCCGGCGGCTTTTACTATTTTGAAAAAGCCGGCCGCTCATTAAACAATCTCGTATTCCCTGCTTTCCCCGCCCACAGGCGCCTATGATTGGTTGCAGTGAGACACACCCCCACGCTGAGTGACAGGTGTCACACTGCACCCAATCACAGCAGCCGGTGGGCGGGTCTATACTGTGCTGTGAAATAAATAATTAAATAATTTAAAAAAATGGCGTGCGGTCCCCCCCAATTTTAATACCAGCCAGATAAAGCCATACGGCTGAAGGCTGGTATTCTTAGGATGGGGAGCTCCACGTTATGGGGAGCCCCCCAGCCTAACAATATCAGCCAACAGCTGCCCAGAATTGCCGCATACATTATATGCGACAGTTCTGGGACTGTACCCGGCTCTTCCCGATTTGCCCCGGTGCGTTGGCAAATCGGGGTAATAAGGAGTTAATGGCAGCCCATAGCTGCCAATAAGTCCTAGATTAATCATGTCAGGCGTCTATGAGACACCCTCCATGATTAATCTGTAAGTTACAGTAAATAAACACACACACACACACATGAAAAAATCCTTTATTAGAAATAAAAAACACAAACACATTCCCTCATTACCAATTTAATAAGCCCCAAAAAGCCCTCCATGTCCGGCGTACTCCACGAACCTCCAGCGTCGCTTCCAGCATGAAGGTGACAGGAGCTGCAGAAGACACCGCCGCTCCGGTCACCTCCAAGCAGCAACTGAGGTGAGTAGCGCGATCTGCTGAGGTGTCACTGAGGTTAATCGCTGTCACCGCTGTATCCAGTGACAGCGGGTAACCTCAGTGACAGCTCAGCTGATCGCGCTACTCACCTCAGTTGCTGCTTGGAGGTGACCGGAGCGGCGGTGTCTTCTGCAGCTCCTGTCACCTTCATGCTGGAAGCGACGCTGGAGGTCCGTGGAGTACGCCGGACATGGAGGGCTTTTTGGGGCTTATTAAATTGGTAATGAGGGAATTTGTTTGTGTTTTTTATTTCTAATAAATGATTTTTTCATGTGTGTGTGTGTTTATTTACTGTAACTTACAGATTAATCATGGAGGGTGTCTCATAGACGCCTGACATGATTAATCTAGGACTTATTGGCAGCTATGGGCTGCCATTAACTCCTTATTACCCCGATTTGCCAACGCACCAGGGCAAATCGGGAAGAGCCGGGTACAGTCCCAGAACTGTCGCATATAATGTATGCGGCAATTCTGGGCGGCTGTTGGCTGATATTGTTAGGCTGGGGGGCTCCCCATAACGTGGAGCTCCCCATCCTGAGAATACCAGCCTTCAGCCATATGGCTTTATCTGGCTGGTATTAAAATTGGGGGGGACCGCACGCCATTTTTTTTAATTATTTAATTATTTATTTCACAGCACAGTATAGACCCGCCCACCGGCTGCTGTGATTGGGTGCAGAGTGACACCTGTCACTCAGCGTGGGGGCGTGTCTCACTGCAACCAATCATAGGCGCCTGTGGGCGGCGAAAGCAGGGAATACGAGATTGTTTAATGAGCGGCCGGCTTTTTCAAAATAGTAAAAGCCGCCGGAGCAGTGAGAAAGCCGTGCAGCGCGGCGCCGGGGATCGGTGAGTATGAGAGAGGGCTGCTAACTTCAGTCACTCAGGGGATTAGCGGTCACCGGTGAGCCCTTCACTGGTGACCGCTAATCAGGACGCGGCACAGACAGAGCCGCAGCATGACAATGAAGTCGGGTTAAGTTCACCCGAGTTCATTCTGACAGTGCGGCTCTGTCTGTGTCTGCTGTCATCTGCCATTCAGCTCTGCTACATGGCTGTCTGTGTCTGCTGTCAGCGGCCATGTAGCAGCGCTGAATGGCAGATGACATAGTAAAAAATACGCATTACACACGCATTACACAAGCTAGTAAAATCTCAGAAATAGCATCGCACTTGCGTTGCACTCGCACCTAACGTGAACTAAAATCAGCCGAGTTTTTTTCAGCCCAGTCGGACCGATTTTACTCGCATAGATGTGTTTCCACCCTTACATAGTACTACACCAGTCAGAATGGTAGCAGAAAAAAAATCTCCCTTCAGTTTACACACTCCTTCCCCCAGAAACACTTATTGATGTATCCAGGCTCAGAAGCAGGAAGGCTCACAAAGCTGTGATAATAGTGAGGCAGCATAGAGCCCGACTTCAAACTCTTTGTTTTAAGGGAGCTTTTATTGCTAAAGTAATAAGGAAATTATTCACTATTCCATTTTATAAATAGTAGCGAAATGGGTACATTTTGTTCTGATTTTACCTTGTGAAGGTTCCCAGGAAGTGATTGGTCATACTTAATATCCAAATAGTAAATAGTAATGCAAATTTACCCATGAACAAAATTGAGAGAATTCCGTTGGCTAGGATTCTTTCTTACTTACTTACTTTCTTTCTCAAATTTTTTTTTTGTGGGGGGGGAGGCAGATTTTGCTGCATAGAAGCTCTAATTTAGCATAGCCTTATGCTTTAGCCAATACATAATAACCTTTTTATTATTGATCACTAAAGTATTATGTTCCCTTGTCATTTGCTGTAAATATGTACTATTTATTTTGAGTCATTAGTTTTTTTTTCTCTTTTACCTATTTTTTTTTCTAACCAAGGTGACATTTATTTCTATTAATAAAAATCTCTTGGAATTTTCTGGTCACCATCGTGACAGGAGAAAAAAAAAAAGGATTGTGAAAGGAGAAAAACAAACTAAAAAGAAAAAAAAAACCCCTCTGAAATTCCATTAGAAGAAGCTCATGCGGTGTCCTTCTCCAGCAATCAGAGTTGTGTCTTCAGGTGGTGAGCCTCGCTGAATGGCTTTGAAGAGGCCTAGCTCCAGGCTTTCCAACAGGTTACTTCATCATAACTATCCCCTCTATTTCCAATCCAAAACCACCGCTGTTCAATTTGACATTTGCCCTGTGTGTTTTCATCACCTTTCTCTTTTTTTCCCCCCTCTTTCCCGGCAGTTCTGAAAGTCAGTCACTTGGAAGAGGCAGTTCTGCGCCACCACCACCGCCACCGCTCCTCCGACCTCATAATTTACATATAATTGCTGTCCAGCAGAGAACGGAGTTAACCCTTTCTTATAAGACACTTTCCATTGGATGTCGTTCCGGTTTTATTTGCGTCAGCATAGACCCTATGTGTAATGACCAGCAGTATTTGTTAGGAAGAACATAATACTTGTTATTCCTGATACAAAGACTCAAAAAAACACAAAAAACCTGTGGTGTCCGGGCTGTATTATGAGCACCGTGGCAAACGTCCAAATTAAATGTGGAATTTCATGGTAATTCACTTGTTTACCGTGGTAATTCTTTGTATTTTTTTTTTTTAGCCAAAGGACCACCAGCTGCTTTGGAAAATCAAGGCTGACAAGGCATGCTGAGACTTGTAGTGAAAGACCATCAATCAAAATTGTTTATAAACTATGGGCTCAGATTCATCATTTGCGGCTGTTTGGGGGATTTTTAGGTAACTTTTCTTTCCTTGTAATTTTTTTTTGTGCCAAATTCATTAATGTTCATGAAATTTTTTTTAGAAAATAAAAAACTGTTCTTTATTTTTTATCTTCAAACGATTTTGCAACTTTTTGCCTGTTATACTAAAATGTTGCAAAAATTGAGCTAAGTTTCAGGTGTACATAAGAGGGTGTAACGCTCTCGTCCGGTGTGGAGGCAGCAAGCGGATTTAGTGGATCCACTGAACCACAGGGGGGACCCGGGCTTATCCCTTAACGGAAGGTGCTCAACTAAGCACCCACTGCGAGGCGGACGCAAGGTACCACTCCCAGGGCAGTGACTCGGGCTGTGGCAGCTTACCCCCAGGGTAGGTGATGGACTCAGGAATAGAAGGATACAGGAGGGGTGACTGAGGCAGGCTAGACAGGTGAGTATGGACCGGAATAGTGGGCACGGCCGGGGCACATAGGTATGGGAAGGCAGGTACTAGAGACAGATATAAGGGTACTTTATACGCTGTGATATCGGTACCGATATCGCTAGTGAGCGTACCCACCCCCATCGGTTGTGCATCACGGGCAAATCGCTGCCCGTAGCGCACAACATCGCTTACACCCGTCACACATACTTACCTTCCCTGCGACGTCGCTTTGGCCGGCGGTCCACCTCCTTTCTAAGGGGGCGGTTCGTGCGGCGTCACAGCGACGTCACACGGCAGCCGTCCAATAGCAGAGGAGGGGCGGAGATGAGCGGCCGGAACATGCCGCCCACCTTCTTCCTTCCTCATTGCCGGTGGACACAGGGAAGGAGATGTTCGTCGTTCCTGCGGTGCCACACATAGCGATGTGTGATGCCGCAGGAACGACGAACAACATCGTACCTGCAGCAATAACGATATTTGGAAAAGATGCGACATGTCAACGAGCAACGATTTTTCATGTTACGTTTTTGCGCTCGTTGATCGACGCTCCTTGGTGTCACACGCTGCGATGTCGCTAACGGTGCCCGATGTGCGTCACTAAAGACGTGACCCCGACGATATATCGTTAGCGATGTTGCAGCGTGTAAAGCACCCTATAGAGTTCACAGGACCTGACAACTAGCTAGCAGACTGGTATACTGACTAACTGAATGTGTTGAGCAGGCACCTCCTCTAAGGGGAGGGTGACTTAAATACACAGTGCCTCTCAGCCATTTTGTGAGAGGCATTTCCAGGAAATGGCACTCCAGCCCTTTAAGAGGCGGGCCGATGTGCACACTCGCACTCCTGGGAACCCTGTGCGGCATGTACAGGGCGCAGGAGGGGAAGGAGGAAGCAGAGCATGTGGTTGGCTGTGCGGCAGCGGGGGAGTATGCAACCCGGCTAGGGTGGTGAGTAAGTTGGCGTCTCTGCCGGCGCTACAGAGGGGGATGGAAGTAAATTTGACTTGAGACAGATTTTGTGACGGTTTTGAAACCCTTAGCTTTAAGCGCAGTAATGAACTAAAAACAAACAAAAAATCACAAAGAGATAAAACATAAAAAAATAAATTAAAAATGCAGCAACTAGACAGATTAATATGGTGCAAAGCATGAAAAACTGGACAAAAAAAATAGAAGAAAGTATAGTAAAGAATCAATTTGAGCTCTATGTATATATTTCATGAGCCAAATGATGTCACACACTCCTGGTCACATTCCCTATCCTCTGTATTATGGCTCGTGCAGACGTCCGTGAAGTTCCAACCACAATGCACGGACTGTCCATGGGTCTCCCAACCCGAACGCACGTCCTTATAGGCACACATGAAGCTGTCGAGTTTGGGTCCAGAGATGCTGCAAACAGTCCATGTATTGTAGTCGGTGTTTGGATGAAAAACGGTAGTCTACAATTTTTTTTTTTTTTTTGTTTGGACACTCGGGATGGATGCAGAATACATGTGAACAGCCCCATAGACCTATAATTCAATCAATAAACAATGGACGTATTTTAGAATTGGAGAATTATATCTTAGAGCGGTACAACAATATACAACATCGCGCTTTCTAGGTTTATATGTATTTTTTTTTATATTTTTACAGAAAAACCCCCAAAATGTATTAATTGTGTTATGCTTACTCCAGATTGGAGGGGTTGGTGCGTGACACATAGATTGAAAGGAGTTGACTCATGATGAAGACAACTCCTTGTCCATAGACCCTATTAGAGCATCATTGTCATATGGCAGACCCCCGTCCATGAGCCGGGAAAGAGAGACACTCTATAAAAGAGGCCATTGTTCTGGCGGACGCAGCCATCCATGCACTCTATGGACAGCCATGAATTTAAAGAACCAACAGTAAATTGCACATTAACCCTGTAGTGTCTGCCGGCTGCTATTTCATAAAAGTATTTTCTTTTTTAGTATTTTTTTTTACAAGCACCATTTATGTAAGTTGGTTGATCCTCCTCATTGCATTGCGCTGTCTCGGTCATACAATAGTGTTTAAAGGGAACCTGTCACCATTTTTTCATACTATAAGCTGCGGCCACCACCACCGGGCTCTTATATACAGCATTCTAACATGCTGTATATAAGAGCCCGGGTCGGGTGTATAACATAAAAAAACACTTCATAATACTTACCTAACGGTCGTGCGGTGGGCCATATGGGCGTCTCCGTTGTCCGGTTCCCGACGCCGCATCTTTTGGCCATCTTTGATCTCCTTCTTTAGCCGCGGTGCATGATGGGTCCAATGTCATACACACTCACCGGCATTCAGGTCCTGAGCAGGGCAGATCAAATTATTGTAGTGCGCCTGCGCAGGACCGGTGAGTGTGTATGACGTAGAACGCGTCATGAACACAGGCTTCAGAAAGAGGATGAAGATGGCCAAAAGGGGAGGCGTCCGCACCGGACAACGGAGACGCCCATTAGGCCCACATATAGTGTTTTTTATGTTATACTTCCGGCCTGGGCTCTTACGTACAGCATTTTAGAATACTGTATATAAGAGCCTGGTGGCCCCAGCTTATAGGGCGAAAAAATGGTGACAGGTTCCCTTTAACTTCTTCGCAATTTGGCCAATTTTCGTTTTTATTCATTTTAATTTTGTCCTCCCCTTCTTCCCAAAGTAATACCTTTTTTCTTTTTCTGTCCACATATCAGGGGCAGGGCTTGTTTTTTGTGGGACGAGTTGTACTTTTGAATGACACCATTCATTTTACCATATAGTCTACTGGAAAACCGATAAAAAAAAAAAAACAACTCCAAATGGGAAGAAATTGGGTAAAAAAAAAAAACACAGTTCTGACATGATTTTTTGGGAACTGTTTTTACGGTGTACATTTTGTAGTAAAAAGTACCTCGCAGTGTGATTCTTCTCATCAGTACAATTACAGCGATACCAAACATGCAGGTTTTTTTTATTATTTTAAGTAGTATTATTATTATTATTATTATTATTTAATTAATTATTTAATTTGGCTTATTTTTTGCGAGGTGAGACGATGTTTCTATTGATACTATTTTGGGATAGATATGACATTTTTATCTCCTGTTATAACATTTTTGGTGTAATTGCGCAACAAAAAAAAAAAGTTTTTTTTTTTTTGTTTACATTGTTTACCAATAGTGTTAATTATTTTTATATTTTGATATATTAAACTTTTCTGAATGCGGCAATACTACAAATGTGTATTTTATATTATTATTATTATTATTATTATTATTATTAATGAAGCAAAAGGTGGCTGTTTTCAACTTTTATGTTTTTTTATATAACATTTTTTACTTTTTACTTTTCTTATTAGTCCCCTTAGAGGACTTGAAGCTGCGATCATCTGATTGCTTGTGCTACAAGCAGCAGTGTCATAGTATTGCTGCATATAGCAGAAATCACAGTCTCCTTTGAAGTTTGGCCACAGGCGAGTTTGAAAGGATCGCTATAATGACAAGTCTGGAGGTTTTCACCAGACCGCCTCCTGTTACATCAACCCATCACTGACCCCCAATCGCATCATGGGCGTGCCAAAGGGCGCTTGAAATGGTGCACCCACACACCAACGCATGCTAAATCCAGCTGTCAGAGGTTGACAGCATAATTTAACAGGTTAGCAATTGCAGGTAAAGCTCAATTCCACCCGCGATTATTAGAGGCATGTGATGGCTGAAACAGCCATTACCTGACAATCGTGGGGCGGGCTCACCCCGTGACCCTGCTCTATATACCCGTTGACCACATGTGCCGTTCATGTACAGTAGATGTAGTGAAGGGTTAAAGCAATGAACATTGAATTATTTTTTTATAACTCAATTGCGTCATATTTTCAGAGTTGTGCAACATTCTAAATAGTCTTCATTCAAAATTTTCTACCATTTTGCTGCTGCAGACTAAGGTCACACAACCATGTTTTCTCTCATTTCAGAAAAACTGTCCAATTATGCTAATAACAATGTGATCAGAGTTTAATCTGAGTGTGATTAGAGTGTGATCCGATTTTGGCAGAATTGGAGAAGACGGGCGAAAAAAAATTCACAATCTTCTCTATTCTGTCAGTCCATGAAAATCGGACTGCACTCAGATGTCATCCAAGAGTAGGTAGATTTTTTTCCCAAGACCCATTGACTTGCATGGCTGCGCGCAATCCGACTTATGGAGGCAAGTCGTGCACGGTCATTTTTTTTCCTCGTACAGACTCAGTTTGAGGAAAGAATTGGACATGTTCACGGCATGATCAGTGAGAACTGATATTTTGTCGGATCACATTTGAACCAAAAATACCAGCCAAATAGTTACAAATTTGTTGAAGCTCATGCTGATGGTTCTCTCTCCCAGCTTCACAGCAGGGTTAGGCCTGAGTCACACTTGCGAGTGACTCACGTACAATACGCGCAAGTCTCACATCGCATCATCCGGCATGGCAGCGTACTCTCTGGACAGGAGCACCTCAGCTGCATAGAAATACATGCAACCAACCCAGTTCTGTCAAGAGAGTGTGCGGCCGTGCCGGGTAATGCGAGACTTGTTCGTATTATACGCGAGTCACTCGCAAGTGGGACTCCAGCCTTATACACAGATCTGCAGAGGAAAAAGAGAAAGTGTTCCAGAGCACTCAGAAAACAATCTATATATAAGGAGTATAGCACAAGAAGAAAAAAAATTTACAGGATAGAAGCTGTGCTGATTTATGAGCTAATGAACACAGTAACAACCTGGGTACACACAGATCTCACATCCAGCCTGTATTACACGGAGAAACAATCCAACAAATAGAAAAATCTGAATTTTTGTTCAGGCTGCAAACTGCACAATAAGGGGTTTGAAAATTGGTAGCCGGTAGGGTTTACCGAGTACCTAACTATTCGTACTCGCTATACTCATAACGAGTACAGTCTAATACTCGCGTATTTATTCCGAATAGCGTGTGTAATGCAAGTCAATGGGGAAAACTTGCAAATTAACGAGTAACCCGAATGCCGCACTATTCGTGCGAGTAGCGAACAGTTTGGAATTCGGGTTGCCCGTTACATTGCAAGTTTTTCCCCATTGACTTGCATTGCACACACTATTCGGAACGAATACGCGAGCATTAGACAGTACTCGTTATGAGTATAGCAAGTATGAATAGTTAGCTACTCGCTCAACTCTAGTAGCCGGCCATAATTAGAGTTTTTTGCGGACAATTCATTTTTGCATTTGTGCCTATTTTTGTGTTTTTCTCTTACTATTCATTTGCACCTTTTACTTCCTTTAATTTCCGCTTCTTTCTTCTAAAGTCGATTTTCTCTGTTCGCCTGTTTTGATTTTTTTTTATGTTTGCCATTGTGGACACAATTTGGGATTTCCAGGTTTTTTTTAAATATTTATCAATTGCAAATTTTGAAAAAGGTGCAACATTTTTGCTCAAACATACCCCCCCTCCCGAAAAGTGATTTTATCTATACACCTGAAATATTTGCCCTAAAAAGGTGCAAAAAAAAAAAAAAAGGTAAAAAGAGGAAAAATGAAGAGTATTTTTTAATTTGCACAAAATTCAGGAGACATTTTGAGGAACTTAGTGCTAAAAAGGTTAACAAGGACAAAAAAAAATGGAAAAAAATGCAAAGTGTATAAACTAATGTAACTAAACTATTAAGACCAAAGTTGTCAATTACAAGTTAATTACCGTAATCCCGGGTTATCTATGTGAGAGTGGCCCGAGTAGTTACCTGGCGATTGCGTTCTCCGGTTTCGAGCTCGGAGATGGTTGAGTGAATTCCTCTGAAGCAGAAATATAATGTACTTTGGAATTGAAAGGCGCTACAGAGACACAAGTTATTATATTACTTCTGCTAGTACTGGTTTCCCAGCAGGAATTCAATTGTTACTGGTGCTGACATGATGCACAATGCTCGTAATATCACACTCGTTAGATCAAATCGGTCACTAAACCTTTACGCCGACCATCCCGGACGTCCCCTCCTCCTGCCACCAACTATTGAGTGAGCGATTACCGCAAGTGAATTAGCCAATTTTTCGAAGTGGACAGAAAATACAGGGGATAAAATAATATTTAGAAATGTTTTGGTCCATGACTTTGTGTGAACGAGTCTCTTAGGCCATTACATTTCTAAGTAATGTCAAATATAATTACTTTCAGCCAGAAAGCCCAGCATGACATTGTTCAGTGCAAATGGAGCTGATGTAATAGATTGGACATCTCCGTTATTGCCTTGTAAAAAACCCTTAATTTGTTAAGTAAGGAATAACAGAACCACAATATACGAATAATGCATCCATTGTGAAAAATTCACCAGTAAATGATATCAGTGTTATCAGAGACCGGTGATGTAAGCCATTAGAAATGCGCAATGTAATCAATTAGTCACGCTTATTATTAAGACTGATGGGCAACATAATTCCAATATCACAGCTATCAGAAGACATTACTCAGCTCTTACATAATTCTTATGTATGTAGCGTGTCCTGATGAACAGTAGGAGGCTCTGCATCATATACTACAGGACACCACTGATGTTTTCTAAAAAAAAAATTACCGTATGTCTTCATGAGTTACATGTATATAATATAGCTGTATTCGCTTCCATGGTATTGAGAGGGTTAGGCTAAGAACGCACTTTGCGTTATCCTACTTGCAGTTCTAAACGTACGTTTTGGGCTTAATTGATTTGACCAAAGTTGCCTTTTTCAGAACTCTAGCGCTGAAAACGCATGCGTATTTACCGCGTTTTAGATGCGTTTACAGCACTTTTTACATGGTTTTACACCTGCGTTTTGACAGATGCGTTTTGAACATCAAGACACTGCTAAATAAAGTTTAAACAGTCAAACAGAATGAAAAAAAAGTATAAAATCTATATTAATGGGAAAAATAATGAAAATAGATAATTTCATAAAATTATAGCGGTAATATACATTTTATCGCTAAAATAGCAATAAATGCATATTTATCTTAAATTTAATTGTCGGATTATGTGTGTGTGTAAAGGGACATATCAAATCATTATTTTGATGTCCAAAAAGCATGTTTTCTGCACATAAAAAGCAGGAATTTGCAGGAATCTTGGTTTTTGCCATTTCTCATTGACTTCAATGTTAGCAAAACGCACCCAAAATGGCAAAAACAACTGACATGTTGCTTCTTTGAACGCATGGTTTTTGCCATAAAATATGCAAATTAAACGCAGCATTTAGAAACGCAAAGTGCGGTCTGAAAATCACCATTTTCCATTGACTTTGCTGGAAAATCAAAACGCATGCCTTTTGGCATGAAAAAGGTTCATCTCAAAACGGACCTAAAAAGCAGCAGAAACGCAGGTGGAAACGCAAAGTGCATTGTTAGCCTTAATCAAACTATTGGAAAAGGCGGTTGGAGGTATGTTTTGTAAAATTGTGAAATCAGTTGGCTATGTTCAAGTTTAATACATCCACATGGTCTAAATGGGAAGCTATTCTTTGAAAATCACATATTGTTTATATCAAGTTAAATTTATTTTGTAAACATTTTTGTGACTTTTTTTTACATATCACAATCCATATTAATAATAATTAAAAATAATAACATTGACCACAGGATCTATTTTTATACTACAACTTCCTGTTGTTTCAGGAAACAACACATGTACATAGCCACAATCCACATGAGCCTTTCTCTGAAAATCACATATTGTTTATATCAAGTTTTCATGTTAAATGTATTTTGTAAATATTGTTGTAATTTATTTTTTTGTACATATCACAATCCGTATTAAAAATAATAAAAGAAAAATCTTGCAATTTTCACAGTGGCCACTAGATCTATTTATACTGCAACTTCCTGTTGTTTCAGGAAATAACACATGTACATAACCACAATCCACATGGTCTTCAAGGGAAGCCATCCTCTGAAAATAAAATATTGTTTATATCAAGTTTTCATGTTAAATGTATCTTGTAAACATTTCTGCCATTTTTTTTTTACATATCACAATCCATATTAAAAAGAATTAAAAAAAATTCTTGCAATTTTCACATTGGCCATTGGATCTATTTTTATACTGCAACTTTCTGTTGTTTCAGGAAATAACATATGTGAAACAAATAACATATTGTTTACAAAATATTTTCTTACATCTCACAATCCGTATTAAATATTAAAAATAACTTGCAATTTTCACATTGGCCACTAGATGTATTTTTATACTGCAACTTTGTTGTTTCAGGAAACAACACATGTACATAGCCACCATCCACATGGTCTTAAAGGGAAGCTATTCTCTTAAAATAACATATTGTTTACAAAATACATTTAACATGAAATCTGATATAAACAATGTTATTTTAAGAGAATAGCTTCCCTTTAAGACCATGTGGATGGTGGCTATGTACATGTGTTGTTTCCTGAAACAACAAAGTTGCAGTATAAAAATACATCTAGTGGCCAATGTGAAAATTGCAAGTTATTTTTAATATTTAATACGGATTGTGAGATGTAAGAAAAATGGCAAAAATATTTACAAAATACATTTAACATGAAAACCTGATATAAACAATATGTAATTTTCAGAGGATAGCTTCCCTTGAAGACCATGTGGATTGTGGCTATGTACATGTGTTATGTCCTGAAACAACAGAAAGTTGCAGTATAAAAATAGATACAGTGAAACTAATAATAAAACAATCTTGCAATTTTCACATTGGCCACTGTATCTATTTTTATACTGCAACTTCCTGTTGTTTCAGTAAATAACACATGTACATAGCTACAATGGTCAGATCAGCACCCTATCATTTTTTTTTATTGAACTGTGCAAAGAGCAAAGATCATTGTGAAGGGAAGGGGAGCAGGGTCATGCGTGGCCGATTGGTGGATCCTGTGTGTGCAGATGTGTTATCAGTCATTTTAATCCTGCCTCTGCAGGTAATCAAACTGCTGAAAACTGTACCTAAAAACACAGGAAGCTCAAGTCTAAAATTCCCTCTAAGTATCATACGTCGTACGGATTTAATTTTCAACTATTGATACTTGTTTTGTTTTCATACTGTGTTTTTCGCAAGATGAATGTTGTTATTAAGGTTAGGTGTAAAACGATGTCACCTAATTCGATTCATTCTCTTCCTTTTACCCCTGTAATATCATAGGGTCTAAAAATGATCCAAAATTGGCTCATCATGTCTCAAAAATCTCTCTCTCTCATTATATATATATATATATATATATATTTGCCTTATTCTGTCTGTCTTGCTCCAAAATGATGTCATTACAGTGACAACTGTCGCATTGGCCGCTCGGCTCGGCCTGGCCCGGCCCCCCACACGCATTGGCCGCTTGGCTCGGACCGGCCCAGCCCCCCGCACGTATTGGCCGCTCGGTCCGGCCCAGCCCCCCGCACACATTGGCTACTCGGCCCGGCCCCGCCCTCCGCACAGGTTGGCTGCTCGGCTCCGCCCCCACACACGTTGCCCACTGGGCCCCGCCCCCTGCACACGTTGGCCGCTCGGCCCCTCCCCCGCACACATTGGACGCCTATACCCAGACACACAGCGCTCCACAAACAATGGAACACACACAAAGCAACACACAAACAACACCACTCTCACACACCCCCACACCCCGACAACACCCAGAACATACACTTACAGCGCCCTACACAAACACTTGGCAACTACATACAACATCTATATAATTATATATATATATATATATATATATATATATATATAAATAAAACAAAAATCATACATTAACTACGTGTGTGTTACAATCGAGCCACCTTCTAGTGTATAATATAAAAATATAATATGAACATTGGATTTCATTTGGTGTTTTATATACTTAATTATGGAAAGATCATCTTCATTAGATAGAAGGCTGTCAATCATCAGCGGAAGGACAGGCTCATGAATACTGAGACATTGCTTTATCTAATAAAGTGCAAATTTCTCTAAAACTGCAGGACACAGACACATACTGTGCACAAGACTGAAATCAGCATGGCTGTCATTTATAGAGAGAGAAGCATAAAGGGGGTGATAGGTTTCCTTTGTGTTGGGCTTGTGCATGATAGGCTACAAGTTTATGACAGGGTAAACTGTGCTTTGTTGATATTTTAGTGGGGTTATTCACGTCATTTCATAGCCAATTAACAGATGCTATTATGGAACAGACAGGTGTAAATGTAACTTTTTTTCTGAAGGTTTCAGCTGATGAGATGCGTCTAGTGCGCAAGGATCATGTAATTTCCATAAGGCTGAGCATCAAAAAAAAAAAAAAGAAAAAAAAAAAATCGCCCAATTTTCATCCAGAAAAATTTGTCAATTTTCATCCTTAAGGTCATCCAAATTACATCTGGGTGTCCATTTTTAACATTTTTAAGACATATGTATATTTTGCATTTTTGTAGGTTTCAGGTCTCTGGACACTTCTGGGGCACGATGGGCCTACAGCACTCATTCTTCTAACCCAGGCTAACCAGCTATGAAAATGCAAGCCCGATCAGAAGCAATAGTTTTCAGTTTGTGCATTTGGCTCCTTGTCCTCCAATACACTTGAGCTAATTCTAGCTTGCAGCCCACCTTTTGGTGACCTTATCCAGCAATGTACTGTAGAGGTGCCGACTGCCGATGCCGAGATGGCCATGCTGTCATGTGGCTCTCTCCATTAACGATTAAGTCAGGGATTCTCAACTCCAGTCCTCAGGACCCACCAACAGATCATGTTTTCAGGTTTCCCCTCAATATTAGACAGGGAATAATTCCACAACCTGTGCAACATTAAGGAAATCCTGAAAACCTGATTGAGGAAAACCTGAAAACATGATCTGTTGGTGGGTGTTGAGGACTGGAATTGAGAAACACTGGATTAAGTGAATTCCTGGCTCAGATGTTTCCATAGCTCCTGTAGACTTCAGTGGACAGGGTAACATGAATATACGTCCATCTCTCCTATGGTTAGTTAAACCGAGGGGTTGTAATCCAAAAACTGGTCTTAAGGGCTATTTTCCACTCGTGATTTCCTGGTGCGATTGCGATCCAATAAAAATTCGAATTGCACTCGCACAAGTGTTAATCAATGAGACAGTTTCCTCTGTCCCGTTTTTTTTCTCCACACGAATCGTGCTCTCAGTGCAATCGCAGTATGCAGCGTTTTGCACCGAGTCTCGGCTCACGTGTGTGTAAAATCGCACTGCACTCGCATGTTATGTGACTGCAGTGCGGTGCACGCATGGACAGGCAGCGAAGGAGATGGGAGAAAGTGCTCCCTCCCACTTCTCTGTAGCTGTGATGCGATGTGATGCGATCTTGAGATCGCATCACAGTCGCATGACCCTTGGCTTACACCCGCGGCAGAGGGTCATTAGCATATCGCTTCCGATGCTCTCGCATCGGAAGCGGTACGCAAATGGAAAAGCGCCCTACGGCTCAAAATATTCTTAAAGGGAACCTGTCACTTGTTTTTTCCCTTATGAGCTGCAGCCACCAGTGTGCCCTTATATACAGCATTCCAGAATACTGTATATAAGAGCCCAGGCTGCGCTGTAGAATGTAAAAAAGACCTTTGTAATACTCATCTAGGGGGCAGTCCGGTCTGATGGATGTCGCTGCTCTTGGTCCGGCGCCTCCTCTCTTCTTGTGATCGCCGTCCTCCTACCCAGCCCCGTGTGGATGACACATCCTGCGTCATCCACACAGAGGCCGCCATTGCACTCCTGTGCAGGTGCACCTTGATCTGCCCTGCTGGGGATAGAGTGAAGTTCTGTAATGCACTACAATACCTTCATCTGCCCTCAGCTGTGTAGTACAAAGTGCGCCTGCACAGGAGCGCAATGGAGACCTCTGTGTGAATGATGAAGGATGTGTCATGCACACGGAGCTGGGCAAGAGGACGGCGATCGCATAAGATGGAGGAGGCACCGGACCAAGAGCAGAAACGCCCCACGGACTGGACAGCCCCAAACGTATTATAAACATGTTTTTTACATTATGCAGAGCGGCTTGGGCTCTTATATACAGTATTCTAGAATGCTGTATATAAGGGCTCACTGGTGGTGGCCGCAGCTTATAGGGGAAAAACCTGGTGACAGGTTCTCTTTAATGGGAGTGGTTGAGCAGTTTAGTGCACCTTCTCACCTTCTTGTTTTCCATCTGTCTCTATCTTAATCTTTTTTGATTGACAGGTCTTGCATTACAGGAGCAAGAAAAGGTGAAAGATAGTTGAAAAACAAGTAGGTAGGAAGGTGCACTGAACTGCTCGTGCATGTTACGGATGCACCAAGCACCTGAGCTTGGTTTGAACAGTCATTTTGTGTTGACAGATTCCCTTTAATATGGCTGGTTACACATAAAAATAAAAGACAAATCAAACATTAATCATTTATTTTCCATAAAATACATTAAAATGAGTATATGATCAAATCATAATACATTATATTATTCCATGGTTCTTAATAAAACACCTCCAATATGTTCTGTACATTTTCCGCCACCCGTTGTACAAAAGGGTAACAGATGTCTTATGTGCCGCGGTGTCTGTACAGATGTACAATATGTACAGTAACGATAATTGCAAAGCTATGGAAAGCTGTATATTAGAAAAACAAACACATGCTCTCATTTTTTTTGGAAACAAAGCCACATTTATGCGCTGAATTTAGCGAGAAACCTCTTTTGTGCAAACAGGTGATTCACCTCTCAACAAATGAATATATCATAGAAAATGGGACAACCAGCTCGGAGAAACTCACATGCAATTGACCAAAGAGATACTGCACGGTGCTGCACCTGAAACACTGTGTTGCGTTGCACCCATGGAGACGTCTGTATTATGCAGAGGGCGCAGCTTTGGGTTTAGTAGGAGCCGAGTCAGGAGATCTAAATTTTGGCAAGTAAAGGCCAAACTTGTTCTCTATTCCAGCAAAGGTTGCGGTTGCCAGTCTGTAGCCTCCTATATGGTCAGGATGTGCGGGAGGCAGGTCGGAGATTCTCGTCTTTGGAGAAGGTTCTGTCCCGGAAGGTTTGCTGCCGAAAAAGAGAAGAATTTCTATCAATAAACAATTCGGTCTGGTGCCATCTCGTACGACACAAGACGTTGACATAGGGCAATCAGCGAGCCGTGGTTTACAAAGCTGTTTATTTTACTGAATGGACTAATCTCACAAGCCTCATTATTGGATCGAAGAGACTCCCGCGCATGGAACATTTACACATCACACTTGCTGATTTACTTGGACAGTTCTCAAGGATACTGCAAACCCTGCAGACACCAAACTTAATTCCTCATTAGAATACGCCATTTATCCACACACAGACCCAATGCCAGACTTATTCACACTGACGTAGGGGATAGGACACAGACACAGGCTCCTAGATAGTGAGGAAAAGCCGGAATCTCACTAAGGGTATGTACACACGGCATCTCATGGGGTGCTGAGGTTTTGGAACAGAAGATGCTTCCGTAATAAGCCGGCAGTGGCTCCTTTGTCAACTTTTGAGATTACATTTCCACCAAAGTCTTTTTTTTCTTTTTAATTCTATAAACAAAATAGTGAGGACTTCCAAGTAGAAGCATGAAGAATGATCGCGTCTTTTAGCTGCTTCGTGGAATTCGAAGCCTGAAGCTGAAAAAGATGGAATATGTGCACTGCAGTCGCTGTGACACAGCTGTGCGCATGTTCATTATTTTTGAAGTTTACTAAGCGTTATATCAGGGGGTTTGAGGCAAAATCCGCTGGAAAAAAAGATGGTGTTTGCACATAATCTACGGTTGACGTTGGGAATGGGACTCTTAAGGATACTTTACACGCTGCGATGTCGCTACCGGCGCCGGATGTGTGTCACTAACACCATGACCCCGACGATATATCGCTAGCGATGTCGCAGCGTGTAAAGCACCCTTTACTCTCTTTCTTACATGTTACAACTTTACAGTAGATAATAATCTTTATTTTTATATAGTGCCAACATATTCCGCAGCGCTTTACATACTGCAGCAACACTGTCCCCATTGGGGCCCACAATCTAAATACCCTATCATTATGTCTTTGGAGTGTGGGAGGAAACCGGAGGAAACCTATACAAACTGGGAAGCACTCATTGCAGATGTCGTCCTTGGTGGGATTTGAATCCAGGACCCGAGCGCTGTAAGACTGCACTGCTAACCACTCAGCCACCGTGTCGCCCACGTTTGTTGGATTTATTTAACCTTAGGATTGGATTAATTAATAATTACCAGTGAGTCATACATGGTCGTATATTATATCATATTAAAACGTCTAACAATGCCGGTCACTTTGGAAGGGAATGGTGCCAATGACGTTTTGACCTCTTGCACCTCCCAAGATGTCTGCGTAATCGTCAGTTATTGCGAATGTGTTCTGTTCATTAGACTAGGGCATATGCATCACACCTGCAGATTGTGTATGCGACTCAGCACATGACCAAGGATGTAACGTCGTCAGGACCATTCACCTCTAATGTGGCAGAGAGTGGCATCGGAAAACCCTTCTGTAAAATATGCTCATTCTCTTAATTCTGAACTCCAAAAGCTCAGTCCTTCCTCCAGTTACAATTCATGACTTTGTCTATGGCAGGCTTTAACCACTGTATTGGTAAAAACTCCCCTGAGGGGTTATTATAAAATGAAAACTCCTTCGCAGGACTAGGTATCACCAGTACAATGGCTAAAGAGGTGTGTGTGTATGTATGTGTATATATTATATATATATATATATATATATATATATATATATATATATATATATATATATATATATATATATATATATATATATATATATATATATATATATATATATATATATATATATATATATATATATATATATATATATATACATATACACACACACATATATATGTACACATATACGCACACACACACACACACACACATACACACACCTGTACATATATATGTACACACACACGCTCATGTATGTGTATATATATATAAAAATATCATCCAGTCAGTACTGACAGACCAGGGACAACCCTACAAGGCTAAAGATGGGCTACGCTCAGTTATCAATTTATGGGAGGAATAACAGAAGAACATCATATCACAGTTTTCAGAAAAACTAATCCAGGATTTCTTAACCCATAGGGAATATTTAAATAAAAGTATTTAATAAAAATAAGCCATCTGAAGTGCTGCAAAATCCTCTTTAAAGCCTGTTGTTAATTTAAATATTTTTTTCCTGTTTTTTAAACTCCAACGATTGCAGTTTTTATTCTTTTCGTCCCACTGTAACCAGTATACTAAAGTACTTTTAACTTTGTTTTGTAAGCCCAAACACCATCTAGGAAGGGGGCCCTGACTGCAGGTTAATTTGTGCGCAGTCAGGAAACCCTATTATTCACCCCTCCCTGCTCTGATATACTCAAGGCATGAAGGGGTTAATGTGGTCCTTTTTTTTAAATCAGGTTCATTTTTTATTAACCAATACGGTCCTTTTAATTTATGGCCTTGGCAAGGGGTGCGTTGCCGTAGCGGGCCCCGTCTCCAGGTCTGTCCCAGACCGGAGTAGGGGCCCACTCCTTCTTCTATTAAAACCTCTTCCCCGGGGGGGCGTGGCCGGAGCTTCATGGAGCAGGATGCCTAAGGGTTGAGCTCCTCCACCCGCGATTAAAATAAGCCCTTTAAAACAGCTTGGAGTGCCCAGGATGGGGAAGAGAAAGCCCCCTAAAACTGTCAAGGACCCGGGAGCCCCAGCACCGCTTACCCTGGACTGCTATCTACTGAAGAAGCTGCCAGGGGATCAGGAGCAGGAGGATGCCCGGACGACTGGAGCGCCGTGTCACCCGCTTCCACAGGCAGCTGCAGCACCAGGAAGTAGGAGAGAGAGCGAGCGGGAAGAGCCGGTCCACGTCGCAGAAGGAGGGAGAGGTGAGGAGCCTGAAGAGGTCGGCAGCGCAGACGGAGGGAGAGGAGAAGATCCCGCGGTAGTCGGCAGGAGGGGAACCATCCACGTGGGCAAGATGGCGGCAGCAGCAGAGGAGACGCGCGGTGACTCACCTGATCGCGGGCAGGAGCAGGACTGCAGCGAGCCGGCCGGGAGTGAGCGCACATGGACTGCGGGATCAAACAGAAGGTACACTTTCTCCCTGGATGCAGGTCCCAGCAGTCAGGCAGAGATGGTGGTGATGCCACCCCTCCCCCCTTGGAGATCTTGGAGCCCGGCGGCGGCTGGAGCCCATCGGCTCCTCCAGTAAACACACAGGGGGAGTCCGGTGACATGGCATGGTGTGCGGGAGGCGAGGAGTGGGGGAACTGTGCCCCTATAGGCTGGACGGCCGGGAGGGGGACAGAGGAGAGGCAATGGATGAGGCTCAGGAGGCCAGAAATGAGGCCCTGCAGCCTGCTGTAATCTCCCAGCTCGTGTGGGATGACCCAGGGGCTTATGATGGTGCTCCCCTGTCTTCTCCACTGGGACCACCAATGTTACAAGACGAGACCCTCACTCCCAGGCCCCAAAGAGCCATTAAACCACCTGGGGATGCTGGGCCAAGGAGCCCTGTTCCTGTAGTTCAGCAGAAAAGGACCCCAAGACCCCATTGAGCTCAGCTGACAGAGAAGCTGCCAGGAGGGGCCTCCGGAAAATCCGACTGCTGGACCCCCACCCCCACACCCAGCATACCCTCCAACAGAATGGTGGGAATTCGTCCGTCAGCTTCCCACCAAGAAGGATTTTCAGGCACTCATTTCTGAAGTAAAGGACACCTGCAGGTCTGAAATAGTGGCGGTCCGGCAAGATGTTGTTTCTATCTCTAAAAGAATAAACCAGCTGGAGAATGACCATAATGAAGCTAGAACAACAATCCGCCATCTCCAATCTCATACCTCCTCCCAAGCCGACACCATAAGAGAGTTACAATGTCATATTGAAGACCTAGATAACAGAGGCAGACTCCACAATATACGGGTCATAGGTGTACCTGAGGCCCAATCAAAGGAGGATGTTACGAGAATCCTGCAGACCATATTCAATTCACTCCTTCAGCGCCCTCCGGATAGCCCAATTCCTATGGACAGAGCGCACAGGGCCCTGCGCCCCAAAAATATGACAGGGAACCCACGAGACATTATCTGCCACATCGTTGATTTCCAACTTAAGGAGGAAATAATGTTCAAAGCACGGCCGCCAAAACAGGTGATGTATCGAGATACCAAGATCCAGCTTTTCCAAGATCTCTCATGGCTGACGCTACAGCAGCGGAGGGCCCTCCACCCACTACGATCATACCTAAGGGCCAATAATATCTTCTATAGATAGGGGTTCCCGTTCAGCCTCTCCTCTCTTTCTGGGGGGAAACGCCTTCGGACCCCTGCAGATTTGGAGCCTTTTTGTCAGACATTTGACCTTCCCGTTCCAGACCTACCAGACTGGACTTCGCCACAGCAGATACCACAACTTCCTCAGGCCTGGCAACCGGCCGCCACATCGCGTAAACGGCGACCCAGGGGCCCGAGAGCTGAAGGACCCACCTGATTGTATTTTCCCAGTCAACTTCTGGATATCTCTTGACCTCACATGGGGTTAACTGGCCTACTTATATGTTTTTTCTTTCTCTTCCTCTGGGACTTTCTCCCTCTTAATGAATCCCGGGGAGGGGGGGGGTTTGGATCCCACAAGTCCGGTTTGTGGAGTTTTGCCACTCACCCACCCGCAGAGCCGTACCAATTTACTCGCACTCTCGTTTACAGTGCAGGTTATACTTAGTGTGACACTCAACTGTGTGTAAACGTAAGTCGGCTCTGTTGCTGGGGTAGTGGACGGCTGGGGCTGACTACCATACCCTTGTCGTATAATTGAAGAGTTTTTATTTTGCAGTAGAACATAGTTATGTTTTGGTTTATTTTTAATTGTCCTGGTTGTATCCACAGGTATGCAATTCACTATAGTAGACATGCTCAGTTTGAGACGGGTCTAGGGAGTATACTTACCACACACAACAAGCGGCAGTCTCAGGCACTAGTCCCCACACTAGCATATATTAAGGTATCGGGTGGCTAAGTTGATGAGCCTTAACGTGAAGGGGCTGAATTCCGATGTTAAAAGGAGGCTGGTTCTCCAGGAGATGCGAAAATCACTGGCGGAAGTGGTGTTTCTGCAAGAGACACACTTCACAGAAAAAAGTTCTTTTAACTTTGCCCGCCACTGGTTTATCCAATCCTTTTCAGCTACAAACAAAAAAAAAAGCTGGAGTAGCTATATTGATCTCTCGCACTTGTCCACTTCAAGTGAGTAAGTGGGAGGCAGATCCCTCAGGTCGCTACCTGATCATCCAGGGCACTCTGAATGGGATAAAACTAATCCTGTGTAACCTCTATGCTCCAAACTCTAATCAGAACAGATTTGTCTCCTCGGTCCTCTCACACCTCCCGTCAGATCGTGGGGCCATGCACATTATAGGGGGGGATTTTAATATGGTGTTTTCGGACAGGGCTGATAGAATGCTTGCACCCTCACACTCTACAATCCCACATAAACCTTCCCATCTCTCTACGAGATTCCGCAAATTGATCCATAAATACCAACTGTTTGACCTGTGGAGAATTGATAACCCGACGGCAAGACAATACACCTTTTTCTCACACCCCCATAATTCCCACAGTCGGATCGATTATTTCTTTGGTAATGTTCTCACGCTTAGAATACTCCGACAAGCACGAATAGGCAGTATCACATGGTCAGACCATGCTCCTCTATTAATAAACCATAATTTAACAAATGTCCCCTCAAAAAGAACCCACTGGAGACTAAATGAATCCTTACTCACTAATAGTCCCTCCCGAGAATCTCTCCGTAATGCAATACTGAATTACTTTGGGGATATGGGAAGCCCATAAGGCGGCTATCAGAGGGGAGTGTATAGCCATTTCCTCTAAGCTTAAGAAGGATTCACAGCACCTCTATCGGCAATGTGAAATAGACCTCCGATCAGCGGAAGAACACCTTTGCACCCGCCCCTCTAAGACGCGCCTAAAAGCGGTGATCGACCTAAGAACTAAACTAAAAGAGATTTCACATGGGAAAATAGAGAAGCTTTTACGCTACTCTAGCAAGAAATATTAGGAGTATGGCATTAAACCACATACGATGCTGGCCAGAAGGCTTAGGGACCAAACGATAACTTCCGCCCCTAGTGCCATAAAGGATACTTCAGGTACCCCTCATTACGACCCCACAAAAATCGCACAACTTTTCCACACATACTATACATCCTTGTACTCAATTCCTCCAGCATTGTCAATGTCCCACCCGGATAGAACTAAAATGTTGAATGACTATTTGACTGACTGTCACCTTCCAAAATTG
The DNA here is from genome assembly GCF_048569485.1 of Anomaloglossus baeobatrachus. Lineage (NCBI taxonomy): Eukaryota > Metazoa > Chordata > Amphibia > Anura > Aromobatidae > Anomaloglossus > Anomaloglossus baeobatrachus. Next base: position 57,994,222 of record NC_134359.1, read on the forward strand.
CCCCAGGAGGTTCTGGATGATCTTAATCGAGAAATAGTCCCGGACGACATCCTTCAGATCATTAAGGACCTTCCAAATCACAAAGCCCCGGGCCCGGATGGGTTTACCTATTTATACTATAAAACCTTTCTGGAAGAGCTGTCACCCCATTTGACCCAACTTTTCAATCTTTTTATGATGGGTGAGGACATTCCTAATACATTCCTACACTCGTACATAACTATCATCCCTAAAGCAGGCAAGGATCCCATGGAATGTGCGAGCTACCGCCCTATTAGCCTTTTAAACTCTGACCTTAAAATATTCACCAAACTGTTGGCGGATCGCCTAAATAATTGGCTTCCACAGCTGGTCCATAAAGACCAAGTGGGATTCGTTCGCTACCGGCAGGCAGGAGACAACACCCGAAGGATCTTGGATCTGGTGGAGGTGGTGAACAGGGAGGGCATGGAGGCACTTCTTCTGGGACTGGACGCGGAGAAGGCTTTCGACAGGCTGGACTGGTCCTTCATGTTTTCTGTGTTGGGCCACTTCGGCCTGTCGGGACCATTTGTCTCTGCTCTGCGGGGTTTGTATTCTCTCCCTGCGGCGACAATTCGCCTCCCCCATGCACACTCAGATCCCCTACCCATCCGAAATGGAACTAGGCAGGGCTGCCCACTGTCCTCTTTGCTATATGTCCTTAGCATTGAACCACTGGCGGCACAAATTCGACTCAATCCGGACATTATGGGGGTCAAGGTTCGGGATAAGTCTTTTAAAGTGGCCCTATTTGCGGATGACGTTCTGTTGTCCTTGACTAACCCAGTCATATCCCTACCAAATCTACACGCTGTATTAACCCAATACGCTAGATTCTCGGGATATAAACTTAATTCCGACAAAACAGAAGCTTTACCTCTTAACATCCCGGAAGCCAAATTACAGTCCCTTAAACAAAACTTTAAGTACTCTTGGCGTTCAGACTCTCTGCAATACTTGGGGGTTAAAATAACCCCCAGTTATAAAACATTATACCACGCAAACGTCCCACCCCTAATACGCGATGTGGAAAACAGTTTACAAAAATGGTCATCCATACAGATCTCCTTCTTGGGTAAAATTGCTACAATTAAAATGTCAGTCATCACTAAATTTCTTTATGTGTTCGAAAGATTCCCGGTGCGGGTTCCCCTGGGGGTCCTGAAAAAAGTCCAGTCAAAACTTCTGCAATTCATCTGGCATTCGGGAAGGCACCGTATCCCAGATGTACACCACGTACAAAGGGGGCCTTGTCATGCCCGAATCTCAAACTTTACTACTACGCTGCACATTTGCGTAGTTTGGCGTCATGGACGACCCTGCCGGCCTTTAACAAATGGACAGAGATAGAGAGGTTTTGGATGGCACCTTTCCACCCAAGCTCTCTAATTTGGGGACGCCCTAGTGAAACCCCCTCCAGAGACCTCCTGGGCCCAATGGCATTCACAAGAGAGATGTGGCGGCAGTGTAGAGTGAAGTTCCAGCTGGCCTCACAGTCTTCCCTATTGACCCCTTTCTTGTACACACCACACTTGACAGAGGGTATGAGTCCGGGGGTGACGGGGCAATGGGCAAAGGCGGGCCTCTATTGTTTTCGGGATGTGGTCAATCCAGCTACTCTGAAATTAAAGCCATTTTTGGACCTACGATACCAACATAAACTACCGTTCCACCTATATTTCTCATATCAACAGATAACACATTTTTTCACAGACATTATGGGACGGGGGGAGGTGCGGCGCCCTACAGCATTTGAGACCCTTTGCTCTGGCCGGACCTCGACCAGGGGATTGATCTCGGCCATTTACAACATACTGATAACCAGGGACTGTTTGGATACACAGAAGCACGCATACATGAAGAGATGGGAGGGCTGGGTTGGACGCCCCCTATCAGACGCACTCTGGTCAGTGATATGGGCAAGGACATTTCGGTCCTCAATTAGCACTCTCTATAAGGAAAATCAAGTAAAGGTCCTTATGACATGGTATCACACACCAGAACTCCTTCACAAGTTTAACCGTACCTATCCGGATGTGTGTTGGAGATGCGGTAGTGGGGGGGCATCCCTATACCATATATTCTGGACATGCCAGGCCATTGGTGGCTTTTGGGAGGAGGTGGAGTCCCTGATGGGTAGATTGGTAGGTGGAAATGTGACTAGGGACCCAGTAGTGTACTTGCTAAATGCCCTCCCGTCGTCTTTAAGCAAACCTGAACTAAAACTTCTACTCTATGTTCTTACTGCGGCCAAGTGTCTCATCTCATTGTTCTGGAGGAGGGTAGCACCTCCCTCTGTCTCGGACCTGTATGCCCGAATAAAAGATGTCAGGAGTATGGAGAAACTAACAGCCCAGCTCCATAATACAATGGATAGGTTCACAGCGACATGGTCTCTTTGGGATGCCCTTGTGGACACCTACCAGATGTAGGACCGAAATGGGTCTAAGGTAACTGGTATTCAAGTCTTAAACCGGTTAGAGGAGTGGTGTGAGTCCCTCTCCAGGTCCCCTAGGACAAGCCCTGATCTCTCCCTTTATGTGGCCTGTTACAAGAGGGAACCCCTCCCACCCTTTACCTGTCTCTCAGTGTGTTTACGACATATCTTACCTATATGCATACCTGTGAAATGGTTCATTTACTTATGTAATTGCATGTATGTTTGTTTATTTTATGTATAACATGTTTATAAAAAACAAAACCTTTCTTTTCAAAATAAAAAGTTGAATAAAAAAAAAACCTCTTCCCCATGAACAAGTGGTATCTTCCAAGGGGGTTATAAGGCGGAAGCCCGGGCAGTGCGGCCCTTTCCTGGCATCGGCTGTCAGAAGCTCCCCACCCTACCTCACTATTTTTAACCTGTTTCCTATACCCATGTTGGTTACTGATGTAGTTTCTCTTGTTTCAATGTGGATGTTCAAGTCACAGCTAGCGGTTAACTCTAACGTTTGGTAACGGGACTGAGGATGGACGTGTCCTCTGGGAGTCTGGAGCAGCACACCGTTTCGGAGTTTGATGTTAACACAGTTAGTTAACATTTATGAGAAAGAAAAGATATACTGTACTTTTTGTTTTATAAGACGTACTGGATTATAAGATTCACTCCAAATTTAGAGGGAAAAAATGCTTGGGCGGAGTAGGGCGATGCTGTGGTGCCCGAAGTCGATGCATGCGAAGATAAAGATCTTGGCTCAATGACGAGCCGAGATCTCATCAGCGCACGTGCCACCTCCGGACGCTATTTTCCTTAAGTCCGCTGCAGGGAGATCAACGGGCCGGAGGCGGTGCGCGTGCACAGATGAGATCTTGAGCCCAATCCGGGCGCCATTATTTAAAGAAAAAAAGTATTCAGCTCACCCATGTAAGGTCCTCCAGTCTGCGGTTGATGCACGTAGTCCTGCGGACAGGCAGGTCCAGCTTCAGAGTAAACGGTAATAGAAAATGAGTGGGACTCAGCACCAATATGGATGAATAAAAATCTTCATGCTTTATTTGAAAAGTTTAAAAATAAAGAAAAGGGTCACAAATCATCCAAAATCGCCATGCGACTTGCCGTGCGGCTTGACGCGTTTCGGACACAAAAGGGGAATTTAAAAACAGTCCTTAATCATAAGCCATGTAGGATGGGAGGCAAGAGATATATATAGCACCTTAAGAAGCAATGAAATACAAGAGCAAGATGGAAAACAGGAAGGGAGTCCACCCGAAAACATGCAAATTAGTAAGAGGGTTGGTATATCATTGGATTCTCTTAACCCCATATGCGTATGTATATCTACTGGGGAATTCATGAAAAACAATTCTTAGATTACAAAAAGACCTCAAAATAAGGTCAATGCAAGCATACATGTGTATATGTGCACCATTCCACCCACCCATATATTTCGTATAGCAATTATTTCACTAAGGAAACAAAAAGATTATTTCATTGGTCTATGAAAAGATGTTCATGCAGATATTATAATAAGTGGATATATCTTATATAGATGGTATGTGTACACATGCATATAAATGCATGTGCTCTGTGGGTGCAGGGCAAAGAAAAAGATAGATAGAAATAGAAATACATGTATGTGGACTAGATATTATATCGTCTCCAGTATAGAATTTTATATATTATAGACATATGAAAAAAAAAAAAAAAAAAAAAAAAAATATAATATTTTTATTTTAGTCTTTATTTTTATTTCTATATTTTGTATGTGTAGCTATATGAGCTCTATGTACACATGTGTGCAGTGTGTACACATGTGTACGATGGAAGAAACATATAAAACATAGGATATCCAGGAACTCAGAATTATAAAAAAAAAAAAAAAAAAAATAATAATCTAAGAATTGTTTTTCATTGAATTCCCCAGTAGATATACATACGCATATGGGGTTAAGAGAATCCAATGATATACCAACCCTCTTACTAATTTGCATGTTTTCGGGTGGACTCCCTTCCTGTTTTCCATCTTGCTCTTGTATTTCATTGCTTCTTAAGGTGCTATATATATATCTCTTGCCTCCCATCCTACATGGCTTATGATTAAGGACTGTTTTTAAATTCCCCTTTTGTGTCCGAAACGCGTCAAGCCGCACGGCAAGTCGCATGGCGATTTTGGATGATTTGTGACCCTTTTCTTTATTTTTAAACTCTTCAAATAAAGCATGAAGATTTTTATTCATCCATATTGGTGCTGAGTCCCACTCATTTTCTATTACCGCCATTATTTAAAGCCTGCACTGCTGACATTTTCAGAATGGCAGCCCCTGCCTCACAGGCCGCAGCACAGCCCTCACGGCCCACAGCATCTCCCTTGACCCGTAAGTAAGCTACATTTGGATTAGATGCACCCCTCAATTTCCTCCCAAATTTTTGGAAGGAAAAGTGTGTCTTATAATCCGAAAAATACGTTATGTAAAACGTTAATAAAGCTGTGGCTGACCCCATCCATCAAAGAAAGCTGGTTGTGGACGTAGTTATTTGGCGGACAGTAAGCAAGGGAGGCGTATTTTTCTTTGGGCAACGGGAAGGTGGTAGTTATAACAGCAGTCTTGACAGACAGAACAGGTGCCCAAAATAATCTATGGTGCTATTCACATGCACATGTTTTTACCAACACAGTATTGGGAAAATAAGGGGGGACATGTCTGCTTTTGATCTGAATGATGAATCATAGTTGTCAATGCAAGACAATAGGTATAAAAGAAAAAAAAGACAGCACGCAGATGCCATCATGTTTCATCTGAGTAAAATTTATAGGAGAAGATTGGAATTAATTTTTAAAGACAGACTCAAGGAGCAAAGATCGATGAAAACGGGATGCAAAACAGTGATGAAAAATGGAAAAAAAATAAAAAAATGGACGTCTCGCACAACATTTAATGTGGCCTTCGAGGGCAATAATCTGGATTTTTTTTGTGCTATATAAAATGATGCAGTGGTTCTTCCCCCACAAGGATCTTTCCTTCATATATAAACATATATGCTAGCGTTACTTCTGTAGTCTGGGGTGTCAGACATTCATTCGTATGGAACAGAAGATAGAGAGGAAAATGGGTTTAGTTAAAGGACACGGTTTCAATCTGAGATGTGCTCGGCTAAATGATAGCTTCTTTTTTTTATTTCCCGCACTCTGAATTGATATCATTCTGCACAGAAATCCAGACTTTTGGAGAGACATGCCTCATGTCAGCCAGGGACCGGAAAAAAGAAAAGTTCTATATTAAGCGCAGACAGACGTGCGACGTTCACATCTCAGAAATCAGGCTTATATTCAGCTATGTATAAAATACACCATGTGCACAAAAAAAGTGGCTCCATAATACTTACACCCCTCCAAAGTCCACATAAAGCCATCGCTGCAGTAGTTCATAGGTCACCAGTGTGACGCCGAATTGTGGAGAGGATCGAAACACTCGAGCTGTGGGAGGATCAGATGTAAAGCTTCAATATAATGACCAAAAGAGGACAGACTAAATCTACAACAGCTCAAAAAGAGATTCACTTTACCGCACCCAACAACATCTATAGGAACCCAAATCCTCCTAGCCGAGGTCTTATGGCGGGGTAAAAGGGGAAGGCCTCTATTTTGGACACTGGTGGACATAAACAGAAAAGGGCCCCTGTGCAAGAACAATATATGGGCCCTTTGCAGCCCAAGAGCTCATCAAACTACACAATTCCAACTGCTTTGGAGATAGAAATGGCCCCGCTTATCTCTCGGGCCCCTATGCGGCGGCAGAGGTTGCATCAATAATATGTCCGACCCTGATTCTGGATATCAATGGGAATTTCAAATAATCTATCACTCCAATGGATAGGAGCAGGGGCGGACACACCGTTGGTGCAGTCTATTCTGCTACACAGGGGCCCCAGAGCTAAAGGGGCCACTACTACCTCCAAAGCAGATATAATTATGCACCATGAGGAGCTATTGGACTGCAATGGGTCCATATAAGGCACTTGCACAATGAGTCACTTTTGTTTGTGTCCACTAATGGGTAGGAGCAGAAGTGAATCTTGACGTTTGTGGGCCCAGATGCAAAATCTCCAATAATGCCCCCTCCTCCTATTACCATTCTTTAAAACCATAAAATGGTATTTATGAAAAACCTGTCCCAGTTCTACAGTTTGTTAAAAAAACAAAACACAAAATTGTTCTTTACTCATGATCCCTGGGTCCAGCACTAAGTTTCCACTGCTGCTCCCGATGTCTGTTATTGTCTGCAGCGCTGACGTCATGTTGACCCATTCTCTAAGCACTCACCGCCTCAACCTGAGTTGATGCTATGAGCTGCTGAGCTCAGTGGTTGACTGCAGTGCTATCAACCTGACGTCAGAGCTGCACACAATAGCAGACTCAAGGAGCAGCAGCGGAGACTCAGCGTTGGACCTGGGCAGAGTATAGCTCAGTTTGTTCAGCTTTAAAACAATCTGCAGAAGTCGGACAGGGGGGTTTTCTGACACCAGAATCTTGTCATATAGACTAAAGGCCACTTTACACACAATGACATCGCCAACGAGATGTCGTTGGGGTCACGGAATTCGTGATGCACATCCGGCCTCGTTAGCGATGTTGCGTGTGAAACGCAGGAACGACCGCTAACGATCAAAAAAACTCACCATATCGTTGGTTGTTGACACATCGTTCTAATCCCGAATATCGTTGCTGCTGCAGGTTCGATGTTGTTCGTCGTTCCTGCGGCAGCACACATCGCTATGTGTGACATCGCAGGAACTAGGAACAACCTCGTACCTGCGGCCGCCGGCAATGAGGAAGGAAGGAGGTGGGCGGGATGTTACGGCCGGTCATCTCTGCCCCTCCGCTTCTATTGGGCGGCCGCTTAGTAACGCCGCTGTGACACCACACGAACCGCCCCCTTAGAAAGGAGGCAGTTCGCTGGCCACAGCGACATCGCTAGGCAGGTAAGTACGTGTGACGGGTGTTAGCGATGTTGTGCGCCACGGGCAGCGATTTGCCCGTGACGCACAACCGACAGGGGCGGGTGCTTTCATCAGTGACATCGCTAGCTATGTCGCTGTGTGTAAAGTGCCCTTTATGGTCAGTCTGGTAGTCCCATTTGCATCCATTTCCTGTTACACTTCCCTATCGTCCAGGTCCCATGTGCGACAGTAACCCCTGTATCCACTATAGTCAGGGCCCTAGATAGCAGATACATGCTTCAGGCTGGAGTACAGTAAATTAGCCTCAGCCTGTATTATATTACACAGTCTTTATTCTACAGGACGCAACTTCCGACTCCTCCAATTTAATATGACATACGAGACACCAGCAGAAATTGAAAAATCTACGATACAAACCTCCGGCTCCTTTCCAGAATGCCCTTGCTCCTTCTTCTTTGAGGATTTTTCTAAAGCAGTCGATAACGCCGTTGTATGTCGTTTGACCGGCCCGAGCTGCCACTTGCAGTCTGGTCTTGATGACATCGGCAGGGGTTACTAAAGAAGCCGCAGGTACGCCTAACCAAAAATGAAGACACAGAGAACATTAGAGCATCTCGCGGAATGAAAGCCTAAGATGTCAGATAATTGTCTCTATCATGGCTGAAGAATAGTATATATTATATACGGTATGTATTAGGTAAGGAAGTTCTAGGGTAGTTGATGGTGGAAAATGTGCAACCGCTGACAAGTCACGCTCTTTTGGGACACAATCCATGTGTTCCGAGACGGATTCCTTGGATTCTAAATTACACGCTTGTTAGGATTGCTACACACACCAGGCACTAAACAAAGTGTGCTTAATGAATACACAAATTGATTAGCACGCTTGTGTCGCACGCAGAGGAGCTGTGAATGGCTTATCTATAGCAAATCCGTAAGGAGAGAATCCTGATGATGGATCCGTCTATAACGCTGGCTGGGTTTTTTGTTACCTGAATGGTTTTTCTTTCCTGGAGACATGGGCTGCGTGCCCTCGCTGTACTCACATCTACAGGGGGCTCTGTTATTTAGTGCCACTCAATAGAGTCGGGGAATGCTGCATCGCTAACAGGCACATGAATAGATTGCTTTTTTTTTCTGGAAAAAAGCAAAGAAATGACAATGGCACCTCTATGACTGGTCAGCAGGAAGCAGAGCTGCCGCATCCTGCCATCAGCTTGGCCCCGGGCACGAGGCGGCTTTTGCCCCGCTTTGCCTGGAAGTCAGGATGTTCCAGCACTTGAGCACAATGTGGGTTATTGGAGAGGACAGACCCTCGTCTGCGCCACCTAGTCCCCCCGAGTGTCTTCAAACCATGTCACATAGACTCCTGGGAAACAGAATGTGACATATGGAAGGAGAAAAGAGCAATGATTTCATTTTCCATGAACTAAGGGTGACTTTTTTTTTTTTTTTTTAAATCAGAAAGGAAATTGATATAGGTCTCTTATGTAATAAAAATTCAAGCTGCGCTTTATATGGGCTATATTTTAGTGTATGGCTCAATTCATGGCGATATTGTCAAGGAAAATAAAAGAAATTCCGAGCCAAGTATGGAACATAATACAATCAACTGTATCTTTGAGGCATTTCATATGAGCTCATTATTTTACTGTTCTAAACTTGGAATGAAAGTTAAAAAAAAGTTTCCTTAAATAAACTATTTATAGTATTTATTTATTTATTTTAAAATGCACTATTAAGCCAGTGTAAAAATGATCAGTACATGGTAGCAAGGTGCTCACAAATCTTAGATCAATCGCTTACAAAACCCATCTTACAAAAAGAAGAAAAAAACGTAAGAAAAATCTGATAAAAATTCCGATGAGAAAGGCAAAATATAATGACCTTCATTAAAAAAAAAAAGTTTAAAGAGTAACTGTCGTTTTTATTTTTATTTCATAAATCAATAGTACACATTAAAACAGGCAAAAAATTCTTGAAGAACAGATAAGTGGCACTCACCATGGAAAAAATAAGTGGTACTCACTATGGAAAACAATAAGTGGCACTCCTCATCAAAAAAATAAGTGGCACTCATCGAAAAAATTGGCACGCACCATCAAAAAAATACGTGACACTCCTCATTGAAAAAAAATAAGTGGCACTCACCATCAAAAAAATAAGTGGCACTCACCATCAAAAAAATAAGTGGCACTCACTATTGAAAAAATAAGTGACACTCATCAAAAAAATAAGTGGCACTCATCATCGAAAAATAAGTGACGCTCATCATCAAAAAAATAAGTGGCACTCATCATCAAAACAATACATGACACTCACTATCAAAAAAAAAAAAAATGACGCTCATCATTGAAAAATAAATGGCACTGACCATTGCAAAAATAAGTGGCACTCACCATCAAAAAAAATAAGCGACACTCATCATAAAATAAAATAAGTGACACATCATAAAACAAATACGGTAAGTGGCACTCACCATCGAAAAAATAAGTGGCACTTAGAATACATAAAAATAAATCTTTATTTCCATGCTATTAAACACAAGAAACGGCGGAAGTGGAATACATTGTGGTCAATGGCTGTTTTGCAAATTACACCCCTTCCACATGTCTCAGACATGAAATAAGCAACTTTGTAATATATCTTATAGGAGAAATCTGCTTCAATCTCCTCCTGGACTGATTATTTATTCTCAGTTCATGGGTAAAATCTGTTTTCAGTGAAGTAAAATTTTCCCATTACTAAGATAGGAGATGACAGTTGGTGCTTTTAAAATTCTATGGAAAGAGGAGGAGCTAGAGGCCGACAGATACTCTGCTGCAGGTTCTCCTGAAACATCAGTTACAGTTCTCCATAGAACTTTATAAACACCAACTGTCATCTCCTATCTCAGTAATGGCAAAGTCTTTGCTGAATACAAATTTTACTTGAGAATTTTGAGAATGAATGATCAGTCCTGGCAGAGAAAGATGATGATTTATCTGATAAGGTATATTACAAAATTGCTTATTTTCACATATCCTATTGATTTAGGATTTTTTTTAAGGAACTGTTATTTATCAAATAAGTTATCAAAAGTATTAATTTTTTGTATAAAAGTCAGTGCAAAATTGAGAAGAACCGGGCAGCAAGGTGCAAGCAAACCTTAGTTTAAAAGGGCTTCCTGGATTACAAAAAGCATCTTGCAAATAAAAAATAAGTAACAAAAGTCTGATAAAAATTCAGCAACTAATGGCACAGTTCTCTTTCATCCTCTCGAAGACTTGGCCCACATAAGCAATACATACCATCCATTGATATTGATGTACAAATTAATGTTTGCCTCCCTGTTACTCCACAGATTGGAGCTGATTGTAATATTCAGGTTATTGTTGGGAAAGTGTTCTAAGGAAAAGGATTGGCCAAAATGGACAACCCCTTTAAGTTCTGTTTAGAGAGAACTAGCAATGAGCAATAAGATCATGGGCGCCCTATGTACCTAAGCAGATTGAGAAGGGAAGAATGGGTTATTTTGGGGTGTGATTGCTGGAAGTGTTTATTTTATTGCACAAGCCAACTTCGAAGTTCAAACAAATGATGGCCAACAGGAAACGTCTCGAAAAGCCATGATAGCTTGAGAATGGATCTGAAAGATGTTGTAGAGGGAGTAGAGAAAAACAAATGTCTTCCGTCAACTTTTTGTCACGTGTGCGTGTGTGTGTGTGTGTGTGTATATGTATATATATTATATATACATATATATGCAATTCTACAAATGTTTAAAATGGAACAAATGTAGCATTAATTCAGCTCAAGGAACAACTAATAGACAAAAAAAGTGTTATGCCGGCTTTGCACACTACGACATCGCAGGTGCGATGTCGGTGGGGTCAAATCGAAAGTGACGCACATCCGGCGTCACTTGCGATGTCGTAGTGTGTAAAACCTTTTTGATACGATGAACGAGCGCAAAAGCGTCGTTATCGTATCATCGGTGTAGTCTCCGACATTTCCATAATGCCGGTGCAGCGACAGGTACGATGTTGTTCCTCATTCCTGCGGCAGCACACATCGCTGTGTGTGAAGCCGCAGGAGCGAGGAACATCTCCTACCTGCGTCCCGGCTGCTATGAGAAGGAAGGAGGTGGGCGGGATGTTTACATCCAGCTCATCTCCGCCCCTCCGTTGCTATTGGCTGCCTGCCATGTGACGTCGCACGACCCGCCCCCTTAGGAAGGAGGTGGGTCGCCGGCCAGAGCGACGTCACAGGACAGGTGAGTGCATGTGAAGCTGCCATAGCGATAATGTTCGCTACGGCAGCTATCACAAGATATCACACCTACGACGGGGGCGGTGACTAGCGCACTCGACATCGCAACATCGGCATGTGATGTCGTAATGTGCAAAGCCCGCCTTAGTGTTGTATCAGGAGTGGGAATATTGGAAAAGTCAGATTGCGAAAAATTATATAATTTTCAAACTTTATGAAAAAAGAAATTTTTTAAAAGTTTTACAAAGTTTATATATATTTGTAAATATTATAAATATACAGTACAAAATATAAGTGGAAAATGTTTTGCGGTAAAAAGTAATAGTGGTGAAAATATAAAAAAACCCCCGAGGTATACATTTAACATATGGATAATGTTGATCGGTACCATGGGGACTATCTGCTCTAGAGAAATGATCTCATAAGTTAACTGCATTGTTCATTTTGGGCAGAAAAACTGGACCAGGTAGCATATGTTTACTAGATATGATAAAGGTTCCAGCTTCTTAAAAAATCCAACATTTTTATTCCAAAATATTTTTAAAATCCATGGTAAAAGCAAAGTGTTTGAAACTTGAAAGAGAACACATGTTGGCGTTCGAAACGCGTTGCTTTTGCCATGAATGTTAAAAATATTTTGGAATAAAAATGTTGGATTTTTTAAGAAGCTGGAACCTTTTTCATACCTATTTAATCTCCATGTTTGGTTTGACGGATTTCCTTTGTTTCTGTTGAGTCGTGGGTGAGCTGGATATTTTTCCCTTATCCTTTTTCCTTCACATTACATAGTACAGTATGTTTACACCGCTTTTTTCTGGCTGTCAAAACCATCCATTTTTCAAGCAGAAGACGCTTCAGGAATCGCTCCTTTTCTCTGGAATTTTGGAAACCTGAAGTGTCTTTATTTTCAGCATCTTTTGGTTGTTACTTGAGACTTTTTCAATGTTTTTTTTTTCTGGTGGCATGTATATTTTTAGGATTTTTTTTTAGCACTGACTTTTTTTTAAAAAATCCATTAGACAATTAAAATGAATAAAAATCTTATGTTTGCAGCAAAAATATTGATAAATGCTCATAAAGACACCCAGGTGCCTTATTTTAGCTTTCCCAGTGACTTATAAGTATTGAGTCTTTTCCTATCAGAGATGTCATTGAAAGTCACCCAAAATAATCCACAATAATTGAACAAAATCACTGACCTAGTGAATATAACCAATAAAACTTACTATTTATTATCAATATTAAAACCCATTCTTTATCCACAAACAATTGTGTACGTCTACCCAGGATTTTATGTATTAACACTGGACGATATCTCCCACAAAAGTGGATCTGGTAAAATGATATCTTCCACACAACTGGGTACTAATAGAATTTAGAAAACCACCATGTGTCCACCGCCATTAACTTGAGAACGGCGGCAGCTATAGGCATAGAAGTGGTGTCTAGGTATAGTAAAGTATCCATGCGCTACGCAGTGAAACCACCTATAGCGCCACCTGGTGAAAAACAACGGAGTTAGCATTTTTATCTTGAAGACAGAACGAGATAGAGAAAAAAAGGGAATTAAAAAATTATAGGGCATCATCAATTCAATACGAATCGACACCTTGCATACAGAAATACTATGATATGAAAGCCATGACCCCCCCCAAAACATTGAATACTGGTCACACATATGGCGCTCATTTAACTTTGATGCTCAAAGTGGCCACCATCAGCTGCAATGCACATCTGGACTCTGGACAGCATACTGTATCTTGCTGCACGTTGTGCAATATGGTAGGTGACACGTTTGCACAAGCATCTGTGATACGTCGTCGTAGGTCCTACAATGTTGTTGGAGGGGTTGCATATACCTGCTGTTTGATGTGACCTCACAGAAAGAAGTCCAATGGGGTCAGGTGAGGTGAGCGTGGAGGCCACTCCACGAAGCCACCATACCCAATGACTTGTAGGAAGGTCTCCATGAGGTATCGCTTCACGTCTGCAGCCTTGTGAGCGTTACACATTCTAATCATAGCATTTCTGTATGCAAGGTATTGAATTGATGATGCCCTACAACTTTGTAATTCACTTTCTTTCCCTATCTCATTCCGTTTTCGAGATATAAATGCTAACTCCGTTGTTTTCTACCAGGTGGCGCTATAGGTGGTTTCATTGCGTAGCGCATGGCTACTTTACTATACCTAGACACCAATTCTGTGCCTATAGCTGCGTTCTCAAGTTAATGGCGGTGGACAGCATATGGGTGGACACACTGTATAGAATTTTCAAATAAAAGATATCCCTATCAAAAATCCTTTCCCAGTGAACCTAAATAATCTCAGATTAACTACATACTGGAAAAGGATTCTTGATAGGGATATCTTTTATTTGAAAATTTTATATATCACATGGTGGGTTTTCTAAATTCTATTAGTACCCAGTGTGGAGACACGGGGCTCAGTGGGTGCTCTCGTCCACTAAAACCCGCCGCCTTTAGAAAGACAGCGTGGCTCAGGGCTCATCCCAACTGAACGCCGGCCTCCTTAACCGTGGGCGTAACACTACTCAGACAACACAGGGTGAGGGAACCACAATAATTAGACTTTATTGGATCCCCAAATAATTAACGGCCCATAACACATAACCATCAAAATACACAAATGTAACAGGCAACAGTGTCTCTCCCTTCCGCTGGCTCACCAGGGATTTAGAATGTCCATGCCTCACAGGTTCCAGGGCCACTTACTCCAATCCAGCAGCACCCCGCTTTCGGCGGGCACCCACCGTGACTGGAATAACGCCAGATTTAGGAAGCTGTGTGAGGTCTGCAAAGTCTGTACCAGGTGACTGAACTGTCCCAACCTGAGTGTCCTCCTTAGGTAGTCCTGGTTTGATGTTACAATCCTGACAGCCGGAGTCGAAATCCCTAGGCTGTGGATATGGTCTCCAACCGGAACCGGAGTCCCTAGATTGAAGCCATAAGATATCCTGATTCTCTAGTCAGCTCCGAAGAGCTTAGACTGGATCCATCAGCATCTATCAACCACCTGGTGGCTTAAAGAAATCCCTTTTATAGCCACAGCCTTCCACTTGGATACACTGCGTCCTCATCGATTGGTTGGACAAGATCGCCTCTCCCATTGGATGAATCTCAAGCTTCATGGACAATGTTCATCCAAATGATGTCTACAGAAAGACTGAGGATATCTACATGAAGTCTGCAAGTCACAGACTCGACAATGGCTACTAAGGTAATCACATTAGCAATACACAACTACGTTACAATGGTTACTGAAAGAGTCTGGAGAAACAATACGTCTGGCTTTTCAACACAATTACATGAGTCAACAAGAGTCTTGTAGAAACAATGAGGGACTTATCCCCCGTCAATAAACAATCTATCATCCTGTCTGGCTGAATTTTAAGAAACTTTAACCCATGAGAGTCCATGTCGTCACACCCAGTTATGTGGAAGATATAATTATACCAGATCCACTGTTGTGGGAGATATCCTCCTGTGTTAATACATAAAATCCTGGGTAGACCTACAAAATAGTTGGTGGATAAGGATAAAGAACAGATTTTAATATTGATAATAAATAGTAAGTTTTATTGGTTATATCCACTAGGTCAGTGATTCCCCTTTCCTATCAGGAAACGCCAGAGGAACGTACGTTATTTCTTTTAAAGATTTGGATATCTTTGGACGCCTGAAGTGGTTAAAAGACATTGAACAGCTTGGACATGAGAACAGAAAGTCATTTTTCGTAGGAATTAATCGGCCCATTCTTTTGATAGTTTTATAAGCACTTTTTCTGCTCTTCAAGCTCCAGCCACGTAACTGTTGACATTTGCAGGTTAGGTGAAAATCCAGACACTTTACTGAAATTTGTCTCTTTTGGAGATGAAATAGTTGCACATTTTTAATAAATGTAGTACAAAAACAGTTTATGGAATTTGTGCAACATTTGGATAATTTGCATTACGACTTTGCCCATCCATTTTAATAGACTCCTGCACCGGAACCGCCGCATTAACAGTTTACAAAATTGAATTCTCATGAAAACAAAAAGAAAAAGCGTTACACCATCATTCTGAGCTCAGCTAGATCGCATAACTACACAACACGGCTCGTAAGTTGACAATTTGAGGGTTCAGCCCTATACACACACATCAGGTAATCAGTCGCCTTGCTTTCTCTACCTAAATATTTTCTACCAACCTGAACATTTCAGAAGCCGCTTTTGACAGAAGCTCGCTACAGATGGACACCCGTAATGCTGCACCAAGGCGCAGAACGACATTAAGATGTTTACACCAGTTATGCTAATGTAATTAGCGCTCATTAAAACAACGACATCACCCACCGCCAGCATATATTTACTGCTCCTCGGTGGTGACTGATACTGGTTTTGTATAAACGGGCTGATGAGGACAATTTTCATGTTCTCTATTAACAAAAACAGACTAAGGGGGAAAAATAAAAATACATCCAAAAATAGGGTCTTACCGGCGATTGCACCAGCTGTCAGTAGCTGCAACGCTCCTATGTGTCCTGATTCATCGGCAAACTGCGATTTACAGTGTGCATAGACCGGGAAGTAAATGGCAGAGAACGGGATGTCACGCAGGAAACAGGCTTTGGCACCCTGCAACAAGTATTAATATTATAAAGTTGTAGACTTTAAGTCCAGGAGAGAAATAAAATAAGTTAGGGTCCTATCAAAGAAGAATCACCTTGTCGTGGTTGATGGGCTCACATGAATTGGCCAATTTATAGGCTAAGTACCTTCATTTATTTAGGTATATTCCATATAACATTAATGCAGTTTAAAATTTATATATTCTGTGTTTGCGTATATCTTTGAGTTTACAGAGCGCTGCTGTATTCTTTTGTTTGGGTTTCGTGTAGTCATAGCAGCTCGCACATGTTCACATTTTTATGGAGATGGTTGTTTTTTTGTTTTTTGAACTAGTAATATGTTTGGTGGCTTCATTTTAGTTTTTAAAAACACATAACTTAAAGCATTATGACATTCGGCCCCATTTATGGTCCTGCAAAAATAGTGGACTGTGGCTGTCGTGTTTCTACTACTAAAGACACCAATCACATCATTGTATCGTTATATTGTGTAATGTGAATAATGTCTTGCGTCTTTTGGAAATATTGTGTTATGTGGATTGTATTGTAAATGTGATGTTTGCTTGTGTAATAAAAAAAAAAAATCTTTATTTTTATATAGCGCTAACATATTCCGCAGCGCTTTACATACATCAGGAACACTGTCCCCATTGGGGCTCACAATCTAAATTCCCTATCTATACGTCTTTGGAGTGTAGGAGAAAACCGTAGAACCGGAAGAAACCCACGCAAACACGGGGAGAACATACAAACTCCTTGCAGATGTTGTCCTTGGTGGGATTCGAACCCACGACCCCAGTACTGCAAGGCTGTAGTGCTAACCACTGAGCCACCGTGTAATGTACAGTACTATATAAGATATAATGTGTAACAATGTTATATGTAGGAATATAATGTAGTATAAGGAATGTAATGTTTTTCATGTAGGGCGTTTGTTGCTGAAAAGAGCTCTCTTTCCAGACAGCAGGGACAGAAATAATTAAGTGTTAGGACTGGCCTAGCCTGGGAGGGGTCAAGAAAAAGGGGAAGTGACGCTTCATTCTAGAAGAGTCAGAGAAGACCTAGTGAGCAAAGGTGATGGACTTACAGTCAGTTGGCAGTGAGGGTCACATGCAGTGGGTGGTTTGTCGCAACGAAGGAGAAGAGACAGAAGGCAAGATAGCGTGAACCTTCTTGAGTGCTGACAGAGACACAGGGTGTGAACAGCGTTGAAGCAGAAGACCGATCCTCAAAAGAAAGGTCTCCAGACCACATGAGATGGAGGATGAGATCCTAGCAGCCAGGCCACTTAACCGTCAAGGAAACGGGTTACCTCTCTTGGCATAGTACTTTAGTAGCCAGGCCCCTTAACCATTCAGGTCCCAGGTTAACCTTAACTGACATGTGAATGTAGAGGTTTCCCTAGACGTCTTGGTGAGCAAAGCCTTGCTCCGATCATGATAGAACCCCTAAAGAGACTGGACATGGAACTGCAGGATGGAAAGTTGGCTGTGACGGTGTGGGCTAAAATGTTGAACCGGGATACGCTGGGACTCACAGAACCAGTAAGAAGTGAAGTTGAACTGTGTCAGATAATTCTGTACCAAACTGTTATGTGCTGGAACATATGTGCCTGCAATCTGGAACGTGAAATTGTGACAGAAGATGAACCGTACAGTAAAGAATTATGATTTAACGTGAACTGTTGGTCTCCCTGTGACCGTGAGTCATCATCCAGTCCTGGCCAGATGACACAAGCGGCAGTATGCAGCCTACGTGGATTCTCAGCTCACGCGGTGGAAGTCCACACACCCAGCCAGGACCAACTATTTTATGTAGCATTCCGGAGAGACTGGATTCAATCAATTGCCCATAACTTCCACCCCAAACTACTCTACAGTCCAATACAAATAATTGTGCAAATGTCATAGTTGAAACAAAATCCTTCTAAACTGGCCCCTTTAATTAGAGAACAGATACCCTAATGGTGAACCCTCAGAAGCAGTTGCGCACAATGAACTTCTAGCACTTCCCGACTGGCACTTTTGGAGGGTGCGGTGGATGCACATCATAAAACCTGTCCTGGTGAAAGGTTACCTTAAAAAAAAAAAATGGAGGTTTTGTCTTCACAAAACACATGAATGTTTTAAGGATTACCGTATTTTTCGGACTATAAGACGCACCAGACCATAATACGCACCCTGGTTTTAGAGAAGGAAAATAGGAAAATAAAATTTTAAGCAAAAAATGTGGTCATGACACACTGTTATTGGGCGAGGATCTGTTGCTGACACTATTATGGGGGTAATATCCCCAAATTCTCTACTAAGGTACCCCATTCTGGTAATGATCCTCCTGCCTTGTGTATATATTTATGTCCGTCATCCTGGTATAGCCCCATCTTGCTATATACTGCATCCTGGTATGTGCTCCCATCCTGCTATATACGCCATCATTCTGCTCATATACCCCCATCATCCTGCTCATATACGCCATCATCCTGCTCATATACCCCCATCATCCTGCTCATATACCCCCATCATCCTGCTCATATACCCCCATCATCCTGTTCATATACTCCCATCATCCTGGTATATGGCCCCATCATCCTGCTCATATACCACCATCATCTGCTCATATACCCCCATCATCCTGCTATATGCCATCATCCTGTTCATATACTCCCATCATCCTGGTATATGGCCCCATCATCCTGCTCATATACCCCCATCATCCTGCTATATGCCATCATCCTGTTCATATACTCCCATCATCCTGGCATATGGCCCCATCCTGCTCATATACCCCCATCATCCTGCTATATGCCATCATCCTGTTCATATACCCCCATCATCCTGCTCATATACCCCGATCCTGCGGCACACACAAAAAAAATAAATAAACGTTTACACTCACCTTTCCTCGTTCCACGCAGCGTCGCTCCTCCTCCTGTCTGTGCTGGTGCGGCTGTGAGGACACACGTGCACACAGTGATGACGTCATCACTGTGAGCACCGCTAGTCTCCAGACCACACAGCGCAGCCGGCAGACTGGAGGACATCACAATGCTGCAGGGGAACGGTGAGTGTACTGATTCACTGCACCCCGCGCTGATGATGATGCGAGGGGGGCAGTGAATACAGCCGCACATGATCACTCCAGGCTATAGTTGCCAGGGGTGATCACGGCCGGCTGTTAATTATGCGCACGTCCCCGCCCATCATCCCGCCCACCTATCAGCCCCGGCTTCAGCGCTGAGAGATGATGGGCGGGAGGATGGGCGTGCATATGTAATGAGTGGGCCCACGTGGTCACGGCGGCAGGCGCTGCTGCTGCCTGCTCGTGCCCCCGATGACCCGCTCCACCGCAGCACCCTCATTCCCCGCAGCCCTACATTCAGACCATTAGACGCACCCCCCACTTTCCCCCAACATTTTGGGGGAAAAAAGTGCGTCTTATGGTCCGAAAAATACGGTAAAAGGTGTTTTATCTGAGAGACGAACATGTTACATTCCGCGACAAATAGATTACATAAAACGTTTTCACACTCTATGGGATGGTTAAAGAGTTGAGTAGTTTTACTTTGAAGCTTAAGGGGAATCTGTCACCAGGTTTAGCTGCATAAGGCCCCCTTCACACGTCCGTGAAAAACACGCACGTGTGTTACGGGCCGTTTTTCGGGTCCGTGTCCCGTTTTTGTGTCCGTTTTCATGGTCCGTGTGGCACCTGTGTGAATTGCGTATGCTAGCCGTGTTTGTGTGCAGAACGTCCGTGTGTGCGTGTGGAATTAACGTGTATGTGTACGTGTAATGTCCGTGTGTAATGTCCGTGTGTGTGATGCACAATGTCGTTTATAAATGTCGGCTGACAGCAGACAGAGTTGCGCGATGAGAATGAACTCGGGTGAACTTCACCCGACTTCATCCTCATACCGCGGCTCTGTCTGTGTCGAGTACTGATTAGCGGTCACCTGTGAAGGATTCACCGTTGACCGCTAATCCCCCGATTGACTGAAGTGTCCCCCCCTCTCTCATACTCACCGATCCCCGATCACCGGCGCTGCACGGCATTCACACGGCTGCGGCGGCTTTTACTATTTTGAAAAAGCCGGCCGCCCATTAATCAATCTCGTATTCCCTGCTTTCCCCGCCCACCGGCGCCTATGATTGGTTACAGTGAGACACGCCCCCACGCTGAGTGACAGGTGTCACACTGCACCCAATCACAGCAGCCGGTGGGCGTGTCTATACTGTGCAGTAAAATAAATAAATAAATAATTAAAAAAAAACGGCGTGCGGTTCCCCCCAATTTTAATGCCAGCCAGATAAAGCCATACGGCTGAAGGCTGGTATTCTCAGGATGGGGAGCTCCACGTTATGGGGAGCCCCCCACCCTAACAATATCAGTCAGCAGCCGCCCAGAATTGCCGCATACATTAGATGCGACAGTTCTGGGGCTGTACCCGGCTCTTCCCGATTTGCCCTGGTGCCGTTGGCAAATCGGGGTAATAAGGAGTTATTGGCAGCCCATAGCTGCCAATAAGTCCTAGATTAATCATGTCAGGCGTCTATGAGACACCCTCCATGATTAATCTGTAAGTTACAGTAAAAAAACACACACACCCGAAAAAATCCTTTATTTGAAATAAAAAACACACACAAATTCCCTCATTACCAATTTATTAACCCCGACAAACCCTCCATGTCCGGCGTACTCCACAGTCCTCCAGCGTCGCGTCCAGCTCTGCTGCATGGAGGTGACAGGAGCAGCAGAAGACACCGCCGCTCCGGTCACCTCCACGCAGCTAATGAGATGAGTAGCGCGATCAGCTGCTGTCAGTCAGGTAACTCGCGGCCACCGCTGGATCCAGCGGTGACAGCGGGTAACCTCAGTGACAGCAGCTGATCGCGCTACTCATCTCATTAGCTGCGTGGAGGTGACCGGAGCGGCGGTGTCTTCTGCTGCTCCTGTCACCTCCATGCAGCAGAGCTGGACGCGACGCTGGAGGACTGTGGAGTACGCCGGACATGGAGGGTTTGTCGGGGTTAATAAATTGGTAATGAGGAAATTTGTGTGTGTTTTTTATTTCAAATAAAGGATTTTTTCGGGTGTGTGTGTTTTTTTACTGTAACTTACAGATTAATCATGGAGGGTGTCTCATAGACGCCTGACATGATTAATCTAGGACTTATTGGCAGCTATGGGCTGCCAATAACTCCTTATTACCCTGATTTGCCAACGGCACCAGGGCAAATCGGGAAGAGCCGGGTACAGCCCCAGAACTGTCGCATATAATGTATGCGGCAATTCTGGGCGGCTGCTGACTGATATTGTTAGGGTGGGGGGCTCCCCATAACGTGGAGCTCCCCATCCTGAGAATACCAGCCTTCAGCCGTATGGCTTTATCTGGCTGGCATTAAAATTGGGGGGAACCGCACGCCGTTTTTTTTTAATTATTTATTTATTTATTTTACTGCACAGTATAGACACGCCCACCGGCTGCTGTGATTGGGTGCAGTGTGACACCTGTCACTCAGCGTGGGGGCGTGTCTCACTGTAACCAATCATAGGCGCCGGTGGGCGGGGAAAGCAGGGAATACGAGATTGTTTAATGGGCGGCCGGCTTTTTCAAAATAGTAAAAGCCGCCGCAGCAGTGTGAATGCCGTGCAGCGCTGCGCCGAAGATCGGGGAACGGTAAGTATGAGAGAGGGGGGGAAACTGACCGACAGACTGTGAGAGAGGGACAGACAGACAGAGAGACCGACAGAGAGACAGAGAGACTGACCGACGGACTCAGGGAGATTGACCGACATACACAGAAATAGAAAGAATAGCCGACATCACTAGAAATAAAAACACCAAACGGACACGGACTATAGGTATATGCATACGTGTTTACTAACGTGTGTGCACATACCCATAGACTTTCATTGTGTCCACGTGTGCGTGCTCCGTGCAGATAACGGACATGCATCCGTGCCAAACGCAAAGACATACGGATCACGGACACGCACACACGGACATAATGAAATAACGGACGTGTGACCACAATCATAGATTAACATTGGTGCACGTTTGGCCGTGTCTCCGGTATATACGGAAACGGACCAAACACGCACGTGTATCACGGACGTGTGAAGGGGGCCTAATGCAGAGATGAGACAGAGACCCTGATTCCAGCGATGTATCAATCACTGGGCTGCTTGGTGTAGTTTTCATTGTTTTATGTAGATGTAGCAAAGCTAAAGGCCCCGTCACACTAAGCAACATCGCAAGCAACATCGCTGCTAACGAACAACTTTTGTGACGTTGCTAGCGATGTTGCTGTGTGTGACATCCAGCAACAACCTGGCCCCTGCTGTGAGGTTGTTGGTTGTTGCTGAATGTCCTGGGCCATTTTTTAGTTGTTGCTGTCCCGCTGTGAAGCACAGATCGCTGTGTGTGACAGCGAGACAGCAACAACTAAATGTGCAGGCAGCAGGAGCCGACTTCTGCGGAGGCTGGTAACCACAGTAAACATCGGGTAACCAAGAAGCCCTGTCCTTGGTTACCCGATATTTACCTTTGTTACCAGCCTCCGCCGCTCTCACTGTCAGTGCCGGCTCCTGCTCTGTGCACATGTAGCTGCAGGACACATCGGGTTAATTAACCCGATGTGTGCTGTAGCTAGGAGAGCAGGGAGCCAGCGCTAAGCATTGTGCGCTGCTCCCTGCTCTGTGCACATTTAGCTGCAGCACACATTGGGTAATTAACCCGATGTGTGCTGTAACTAGGAGAGCAGGGAGCCAGCGCTCAGTGTGCGCTGCTCCCTGTTCTCTGCACGTGTAGCTGCGTGCGCTGGTAACCAAGGTAAATATCGGGTTGGTTACCCGATATTTACCTTAGTTACCAAGCGCAGCATCTTCCACGCGGCGCTGGGGGCTGGTCACTGGTTGCTGGTGAGCTCACCAGCAACTCGTGTAGCGACGCTCCAGCGATCCCTGCCAGGTCAGGTTGCTGGTGGGATCGCTGGAGCGTCGCAGTGTGACATCTCACCAGCAACCTCCTAGCAACTTACCAGCGATCCCTATCGTTGTTGGGATCGCTGGTAAGTTGCTTAGTGTGACTGGACTTTAAGACTTCTTGGCTGTGTATAACCCCACCACACCCCTGATTGGCAGCTTGCTGACAATTCACAGTGTGCACAGGAAGCTGTCAAATCAGTGGTGGAGGTGGGGTTACACAGATTAGCCTCACTGCTCTGAATTTGTCCTCTAGTGATAATCTCCTGCTGATAAAACACTAATTATAGTGAAACTACAGGAAACAGCCCAATAAGTTACACATCCAAGGAATCAAGGTCTCAACGTCTACATTATGCAGTTCTCAAATTAAATATCAAAAACCTGTTAGATTCCCTTTAAATGGGTTTTTCTCATTTCATACTTTTATGGCATATCCTGTGGATATTCAATAAAAGTCTTTTTGTGCAAGTCTTGCCTGTAAATCAATTTTCAGTAATCTCATATAAATGAATAGAGAGTACTGAACATGCATGGACACCTCTCCATCTACAACAGCACTCAACAAGCCTCTAAAATTGAATCTTTGTGACATTTATTGCAAATAACGTGATGGGAAACCAATTTCAACATTCTAAACCAATTTTATTTCTCCAATGTAACTAAATGAAGCAACACTTTTTTTTTTTTAAACTGTTTTTTGTTTACAGCTTCCATCCAGATGCATGCTCCGCCTTAGTAACCAACAAACCCTGTGTTGTCTAATCCTTCATACTCACTTCTATCTGTGCCCGGCATCTTCCTCCCAGACATTATACAGATTAGCAAGAAATAGGAGACAGCCGAAAAGATATGACTACCAGATCAGACTACATAAGGTTTGTTGTCTGTTACCATGGAAACGCATGAGTCTGCACAGGAGTTGTAGGGAGAAAATGTGATATTAGACTATTTGTAAATTGTAAATTTCTGCAATAAGAAAAATAGTTGTCTGAGCTGCACCAAAAGTACATTAAAAAACTACATGTATGAATCAAGCCAATATCAAACATAAGGCAGTCTCCTGCTCCAAATGTACAACCCACATATGAACATTCTTCTGCCACTTTGTATATAGAATTTTTTGCCTACCCAATACTTAAAAGGAACCTGTCAGGTGCATTATGCACCCAGAACCATGAGCAGTTCTGGGTGCATATTGCTAATCCCTGCCTAACCATCCAGGCTATAATAACATACATATAAAGATCTTTAGAAAAAGTATTTCTAAAGATCCTTTATGATATGCTAATGAGCGAGGGGACTAGTCGCAAGGGCGTTAGTTTCTGCGCTCATTTTGCCCTCTTAGCATGTTAGCATGCCCACAATGGCGTGCTAACATGCTATTCAATGCACAATATCAGTGTGACGAGTGTACCTGTGCCCGTTGCACTGCCTCAGACGCCGGGCTTAGGGTCAGTGCGCATGGATCAGAATGCCCCGCACTTCTGGTCATGCGAATTATGAGGCCGGGTGTAGGCGTCCCGGCTTCAGGGAGGTCTGGTGCGTATGACCGGAAGTGCGGGGCATTTTGATCCATGCGCACTGACCCCGAGCCCAGCGTCTGAGGCAGTGCAACGGACACAGGTAGACTCATCACCACTGATGATGACGCGGGGCATTGGGCATTAAATAGCATGTTGGCACTCCCCTGTGAGCGTACTAACATGCTAAGAGGACGGAATGAGCGCAGGAAGTAACGCCCTTGTGACTAGTTGCTGGCCTCATTAGCATATCATAAAGGATCTTTAGAAATACTTTTTCCAAAGATCTCTTTATTTATGCTACTAGATACAGGGACGGTTAGGCAGGGAATAGAAATATGCGCCCAGAACTGCTTGTAGTTCTCGTTGCATATTGAACCTGACAGGTTCCCTTTAAGGCATAACGGTCATTTAAATTTTTATTTTATAAATCAATAACACACGTGAAAGTAAAGAACTGTGTAATATATCTAATTGGAGAAATCTTTCACTTCCCTGGTTTGATCTTTCATTCCCAATTCATGGCTTAAATCTGCTTTCAGTGAAGACAGATGTTCCCATTACGGAGATAGGAAATGGCAGTTGCTGCTTTTAAAATTCTATGCAAGAAGGAGGAGCTTAGGGCAGACACAGATATTCTGCTGCAAGTTCTCCATAGAACTGTGAGCACCAACTGTCATCTCCTATCTCAGTAATCAGAAAAGCTAACCGAAGATAGTTTTTAGCGGTGAATTGAGAATGAAAGATCAGTTCAGGAAGAGAAAGAAGCAGATTTCTCTAATAAGATATATTACAAAGTTTCTTATTTTCACATGTACAAAAAAAAATAAAAATAAACACTGGTTAATCTAAGTTTTTGTATAACAGTAAGATGTAAGTGACCCATTCAAAGATCTAAAATATAAAAGTATATAATAAATATAATAAAAGGACTCACCTTATAAAGGCCGAAGAAGCCCAAGTCTCTGACTACAGTGACGGCGCTGACTCTGGGGCCTGTAGTAATTTCTCCTGCGACCTGTAAGCGAATCTTGACAATCTCCAGCGGGTTTGTGAAAATGACTTGGGAGCCTCCTGCCTGCACACAAATAGACAATTCCGTCAGATCTTTTACCAGCCGTTACGGGAGCAGACCTTTAGATTGTGTAAGGAGAATGCTGAGATAAACTCATTCCCTCGCCTCCAGTGCCCTCTATAAACTCGTTAAATACTAATGATATTGCTTGTATCGTAAATTCTGGATATAGATCCCTTGATCTTCACCATAAGAATGATGAAGTCTTCATTCTGGAAGAGATTACGGTAAAGCTTGTTTGTGAAATGAGGAAAAACATCGCAAGTGTGTACGGAATGGGAATGTGACTTCTGGAGTGATTAGTTCACAGATTAATTAATACTTCTGAAAATCTGACCATCCAGCACAGCAATGGCGGGCAAAACCTTATTGTTTGCAGAGGGGGGGGGAGGAGTATTTGCACCCCATTAGTGCCAAAATCAAGCAAGGTTAAAGAAATACACATATTACACATCCTGGCAATGTAAAATTAGGCTAAGGCTAAGTTCATGTCAAACAGAGATTTTCACAAACTTCTCCAACTGTCATGACAGCGTTGGGTTTTGTTCAGACTGCTGATTCTGACACTCCGCCTGATAACTTCTTCGAGGTTTGTAATCAACGCAGTCTGACTAGGCCATCGACCAACAGATTGGTAGTTTGTAGGCAGGCTAGCAAGCATTAATCTCTGCTGGTCTGCTTGTTAGTCATCTTTGATCACATGTTGTGGGGGAGCCAATCACATCTGCTCTCCTCCAACATATGCTGGCTAGATTCTTCCTTCTATGACAGGTATTGTTATCTTAGTTAGTCTGGGAAGGTGTGGTGATCCAGACTATCTGTTGTGATATCTAATGCTGTGTGCAGTTGTGCAGTGTATCCTTGTTGAGTTTTTGTTGCTATCCTCTTGTTCTTGTTGTTCTCCTAAGTCTCTCTTTATCTATTCCTGTGTATGTGCAATGTTTCAGAGTTTTGTTTTTTCCTTGTCTGTCTTTATCTATCATTTCACTCCTGCCCCATCCATACCTGGGGGTATTAGAGTAGTATTTCTCAGAAGTATAGAAAGGCACAGGACTCCGGTGTCTCTACCGTTAGGAGTAATCTGGAGATGAGGGTTTACCTAGGGTCGCCTAGTTTAAAGGACAGCATAAGAAGCCCTGTCCCTCGCTATCCTGAAGTAACATCGTAACAGTTCACATGTCCAGTAACAAAAAAAAATAAAAAAATAGCGCTACCTTTCCTAATCTTTGAAATTCGGCTCCCCTAAGTTCAGAGTCAGTGGACATGCCCAAAACGTTTGCCATATGCCTCGGATCTATGTGTGGGCACTACTTTGAATAAGCCTGAATTCACATATCCTGTAATCATCGGTTAGAATGGATCCAGCAGCAATCAGTTGGCAAAAACATTGTGCAGAGACACAACTGTTTTGTCCGTTTTTAAATAAACGATTTCAGCTGGATCAATTTTCTAGCATTGTAGTCTATGGAAAATAGCATACGTGAGTACACCTTCAACATATTTGTTAGAAAAGTTTTAGTTTCAATTCAGAAATCAACTTTTTTCTATGGGATACAATATTAGCAAATACTCCCACAAATGTGGACCACTAATTGCAAGCAAAATTAGTTTTCACACCCCCAAAAAAGTAATTTTCCTAACAAATTCATTCAAGAACATGTTGCAAAAATGAGTAAACCCCAATGAATCTTTTAGGAGGAAAGCTAAAGTTTCGACTATAAAATTCTAAGTGACAAGAATATAATCACAGGTCATTCTAATTTATTAAACAGGTGTCCAGCAGATACTGTATATGAACATCAGCTCACCGCACAGAAAAACGGCCCCTAGAAGAGCTTCATCGACAGAAGAATAAAAACGGCATGAGTCAGAAAATAGCGACACAAGTCAATTTTTATTTTACAAATTTTTGTATTTCATTTTTTTTCGTCACTAAAGCGGGCTTTACACGCTACGACATCGCTCAAGTGATCTAGTTGGGGTCACGGATTTTGTGACGCACATCCGGTCGCTTTAGCGATGCCGTTGCGTGTGACACCTATGAGCGATTTTGCATCGTCGCAAAAACATGCAAAATCGCTCATCGGTGACATGGGGGTCCATTCTCAAATATCGTTACTACAGCAGTAACGAAGTTGTTCCTCGTTCCTGCGGCAGCACACATCGCTCCGTGTGACACCGCAGGAACGAGGAAGCTCTCCTTACCTGCCTCCTGGCCACAATGCGGAAGGAAGGAGGTGGGCGGGATGTTCATCCTGCTCATCTCCGCCCCTCTGCTTCTATTGGGCGGCGGTTCAGTGACGCTGCTGTGACGTCGCTGTGACGCTGAACGAACCGCCCCCTTAGAAAGGAGGCGGTTCGCCGGTCACAGCGACGTCGCAGGGAAGGTAAGTCTGTGTGACGAGTCCGGGCGATGTTGTGCAACACGGGCAGAGATTTGCCCGTATCGCACAACAGATGGGGGCGGGTACGCATGCTGGCGATATCGGTTACGATATCGGAGCGTGTAAAGCGGCCTTTAGAATGAAAAAACCTACATAAGTTTGGTATGGCTGTCATCGTACTGACCTAGAGAATTATGTTGTCAAGTCACTTTTTCCAAAGTGGAGTAAAGTAAGCAACAGCGGAAATTGCGTTTTCTTCACCAATTCACTGTATTTTAATTTTTTCAGTAATTATAAGGGAAAAAAAATAGTGTCATGCAAAGCTACAACTTAAAAGGAATTTGTCAGCAGGTTTTTGCTAACTCATATGAGAGTAGTATGATGTAGACAAAGAGGTCCTGAGTTCAATGATGTGTCACTTTTATTTCTATGTGCAGCCGTTCTGACACAGTGGAAGATTTTAGATTTTGTATGTAGTAGTGCTGGGAATGCTATCCCCGCCCACACCAGGCTTTCAGTGTACATTTCCATAAACAGAACCTGCTAATCACAGAAGGGGGCGGAGTCAGACTAAAGTTCACATGCTGCTGAGATACACTAATGATAAAGATAAGAGGCTTAAGCTAATATTGCAGGTAAACAAAAAAAGACTGAGATAATAGACACAGGGCTGAAGTCTTTGGGTACCAACTCACTAAATGATGTACCAGCGATTCCGACCACGATATGACCTGGTCAGGATCGCTGGTGCATCTCTACATGGTCGCTGGTGAGCTGTCAATCAGGCAGATCTCACCAGCAACCAGTGACCAGCCCCCAGCGACGCGTGGAAGCGATGCTGCGCTTGGTAACTAAGGTAAATATCGGGTAACTAAGCAAAATGCTTTGCTTGGTTACCCGATATTTACCTTGGTTACCAGCGCACACCGCTTAGCGCTGGCTCCCTGCACTCGTAGCCAGAGTACACATGGGGTTAATAAGCAAACCGCTTTGCTTATTAACCCGATGTGTACTCTGGCTACGTGTGCAGGGAGCAGGGAGCCAGCACTGGCAGCCTGAGAGAGGCGGACGCTAGTAACCAAGGTAAATATCGGGTAACCAAGCTAAGCGCTTCTCTTAGTTACACGATGTTTACCATGGTTACCAGTGTCTGCAGCTTCCAGACGCCGGCTCCCTGCACATTCAGATTGTTGCTCTCTTGCTGTCAAACACAGCGATGTGTGCTTCACAGCGGGAGAGCAACGTCCAAAAAATGAACCAGGACTGTGTGTAACGAGCAGCGATTTCACGGCAGGGGCCAGATCACTGCTCAGTGTCACACACAGCGAGATCGCTAATGAGGTCACTGCTGCGTCACAAAAACCGTGACTCAGCAGCGATCTCGCTAGCGATCTCGCTATGTGAGAAGTACCCCTTTGTTTTAACTACTGCAGCATGCTGTCTTCAGGTTACATTGCAGAAACCTGGTGACAGAGTACCTTTAAGTTGCAAAGAAAAAGGCAAGTCCTCATACGGCTATATCGATGGAAAAGAACAAAATGGACGTCTGCACTTCCAATTATTTTATCACCTGCATTGCTGCACATTGTAATAGAAAAGTTTATAAATCAGCGCAGTTCAAAAGTTCAATTAATGTGAAGCACGTTACGGGAGAAGAGCTTATTTAAATTAATGACTTTCTGGTTTTTGAAGTCTTATGGACAGCTTCCAAGAAGTTTCAGATGAGATTATAGCTCATCTCAATGCTCGGAAGTTTGATTTATTTTAAGTTCAACTAAATAAATAAAATAAATACAAAAATAATCATTAAAAATAAATTAAATTAAAAACATGAATAAAGCGAGATGCTGCAATTAATTTTGACCTAATAGGATAAATGGTACAAAAGTTAATTTCACCGTCATCAGTCTGCCCTGAGCAGATGAGTAGATGGGTTGTGACCGGTGACCTTCTGGGGTCGGCACATTGTCCGCAGGTTAATTCTACACACAAGACTGTGATTGTTCTCTGTTTAGGTAGATTTTACTGTGACACAACATATATTAAATCTTCAGTCCTGCAGTCTCTTGTCTGCATTTCAATGAATGGATTTAATAAAAGCATAAACTTTTACAGGGTTTTTTTGTTTAATGCAATTAAATCTTTCACTACCAGCAGAGAAGTTTGTCCCCAGCAATTTTCCTGTTATCCACCCAACTCTCAAGACTGTCTCAGTTTCTGTAGACTAAAAAAGGATTTTAATAGGGAGGGGCTTAATATGACATCATCTCAATTATATGGAATTATGAGTGATGTCATCACAGGATAAGTCACTTCCAATTATGGCTTAAAGGGTGACCTAGTGACCTCTGGCAGCTTAAAGTCACCCGACACATGAAACAAGCCCTTACAGGAACATATAATTCTTCATATGGGATCCAGAGCTTTAAGTAGAGCTCACTGTGCATTTAGTATCATCCAGTTTATATTGCTAATACACTGTGTTTAATTTTTGCATGTGTCTAAATAAAACAAGTCAAAGATCCAAAAGGTTATTAAAAAACAAAAAGTTACCCATTCCAGGGTGGGATAATTTCCCACATCAATGTCTTACTAATTGAGCAAGGACCGGACTGGCCGCAGGTCTTCCCACCTGAACTCACTTCAACAGCCTCCTACAAATTTATGAGTCTTTCGAGTTTGGGTTCGGAGACACGTACATCACGGTCCACACTCTGAGAGATAAGCTATGTCTGTAGAACCAGCCTAAGGCCCCCTTCACACGTCAGTGAAAAGCACACATTTTTCACTGACATGATAAAGGTGCCTATGTCGCTCTGTGTGCCGTGATTTTGGCACACGTTTGATCTCCATTTGCTATCCGTGATAATACACGGAGATCAGGCACTTATACTCACCTGTCCACGCCGCTACTCTCCGTGGTGCTGACGACTCCCACAATGCTGTGTCCGCCAACCGCTGTCTCCCCTCTGCAGCTACTTCCAGGTTGGCTGTGCAGTGAATATGCATGAGCATAATTAGCCGGCCTGGAAGCAGGAGACAGCAGCGGCTGAAGACAGCAGTGCTGGAGACAGGTGAGTTTAAAAGGTTTTTTATTTTAAATGCACGTGATTTTATGGTACATGTTTCACGGATCCCACCACTGTGTGGTCCGTGGGACATCAGTGATGGTGGAGAAAAACAGACATGTCTCCGTACGGCACACACGGACACAAGTGTGCGCCGCATGGGAACACGTCAGTGAGAAATCACTGATGTGTGTGCAGACCCATTGATTATAATAGATCTGCGTATGTCCGTCATTCTTGTACATATAAAAACTGCAACATACGTACCAGAATCACTGACGTGTGAAGGGAGCCTAAGACTGCATTTACACATCAAAGAGTTAAGGCTGCTTTACACGCAGCGACATCGATGTCGTTGGTGAAAGCACCCGCCCCTGTCGGTTGTGCGTCATGGGCAAATCGCTGCCCGTGGCGCACAACATCGCTAAGACCTGTCACACGTACCTACCTGCTTAGCGACGTCGCTGTGGCCGGCGAACCGCCTTTTTTCTAAGGGGTCGGTTCGTGCGGCGTCACAGCGACGTCACATGGCAGCCGACCAATAGAAGCTGAGGGGCGGAGAGCAGCCGAAAGAAAAAGTGATGCCCACCTCGTTGCCGGAGGGCGCAGGTAAGGTGTTGTTCCTCGTTCCTGGGGTGTCACACGTAGCGATGTGTGCTGTCTCAGGAACGACAAACAACCTCTGTCCTGCAACAGCAATGATATTTGGGATTAGAACGACGTGTCAATGATCAACGATTAGGTGAGTAATTTTGATTGATCGTTAGCGGTCGTTCGTACGTTTCACATGCAACAACGTCGCTAACAAGGCCGGATGTGCGTCACGAATTCCGTGACCCCAACAACATCTCGTTAGCGATGACTTTGCATGTAAAGCCCCCTTTACTGTCAGACAAACAGGTCGATTTTTTTTTTTCAAGTGTCACCCTAGTTTCTTCCATTGTTTTTCTCATCCGTTTTTCTTTTGTTTTTTTAAACTTAAGCTGGTTGAGTGTCTTATTTTTTTATCCATTGACTTTTCCCAATGTATCAATTAAAAGCCGATAGAACTCTAAAATCTTCCTAGTTTCATTTGTTTCATACAGATCCACCTACATTTTACTGACCGTTGAAAATCCGCAAAACGGACGAGAATAGGACAAATTCTGAGTCTCATGGACCGGAGACATGCACCCCTATGTGTGTATAGTTCCATGAAATTTTATGGGTATATTCATCAAAGTTTTTACGCCAGAAAATTGGGTGTAAAACCCTTTGAAAAGTTCCCAAATTTTTGTGCAACATGAAGTTGTGACTTTTGCCATTTTCTTGTAATTTTGAGGCAGGTCCACCAAAAAGGCTGAGGCTGGACAGAAGCTGAGGCAGGACAGGGCATGGCTATGACCGCTGTCAAATTCAGCAAAAGTGTCAACGTTTCTTACGCCAGAAGTGCTACTCCAGTCCCTGTGAAGATGCGCCAAATTCATTAAGTGGCATGATCCGTCTAACAATTTTGGTGCATCGAGAGCACTTCAGTGAGTCAAGCATACCAAACACAAACACCTGACTTAATGAACCGGCACCTAAGGGTCAGTATGCTATTCCCCCCAAAAATGGACAGCATTATGATGTGTGAGAAGGAAGTGTGAATATAGGCAAAGAGTGCAAAGTAATATGACAACTTATACAAGCCTGGAAACCACATATGTCAAACTCTGGGCCGTGGGCCAAATCTGATCAGCAGCAAATTTTATTTGGTCCGTGATGCTATTCGATATAGAGTACTATGGTCTGGTTATTATTCTGTATAGCGGACTATGTGGGGCCCACTACAGTATTCTATATGGATGAGTATGTGGGGCCCATTATTATGTATGGAGGACTATGTGGAGCAATTTAGTCTATATGGAGGGCTATGTGGGGCCCTTTATTCTGTATGAAGGACTCTTTAGTCCACTGATGTGTATGAAGGGCTATGTAGACCTATAATTCTGTATGGAGAGCTATCTGAGGCCCATTATTCTGTATAGAGGGCTATTTGGAGCACACTGATGTACAGGAAGGGCTACGTGGGGCTATAATTCTGTTTGGAGAGCTATGTTGGGCCCATTATTTTGCATGGAGGACTATGTGGGGCCCATTACTCTGAATGGAGGACTAGATGGGGCCCATTACACTATATGGAGGACTATGTTGGGCACACTATTCTGCATGGAGGACTATGTGGGATCCATTATTCTGAATGGAGGATTAGGTGGGACCCATTATTCTGTATGGTGGACTATGTGGTGCCCATTACACTGTATGGAGGACTATGTGGGGCCCCTTACTCTGAATGGAAGACTATGTGTGGTCCATCATTCTGTAAGGTGGGCTATGTGGAGCACACTATTCTGTATGGAGGACTATGTGGGGCCCGCGACTTTAAGTTTTTAATTTTGGCCCTCTGTGTACTTGAGTTTGACATCCCTGCTGTAAAGGCTCGATTAGTCAACAGGGTTTTCGCTCTGTGTGTTTGCACAACCGTCTGCACACAAATGTTGCATTATTTTTCACATGCCACACAGCATGATTTTGTCATTGTGTGGAAAAGAATAGTGCATGCAATAGAAGGCATCTCCAGCACAATCCTGCAATGCAGACTTGCACCTTAATCCAATCGTGTACATGGCTGACCTGACCTGTCAGAAGCTGTCTTCATGCTCACCACTCAGGTCTCTTATCCTTACCCTACTATGCCGAGATATGCGATTGCAGGATGTGGCGAAACTAGATATATCTACCATTCTGAAGTTTTGGGAAATAAGCCTATAGGATCTGAAAAATTAGGAATATTTGCAATCTCCCAGCTTCTGCCAAAACAGAAAATGTCACTAAGCTATATAAGCTATATACTTACCAGAAGAGTAACAGTCATTGTTCTTTTAAGCATTAAAAAAAACTATTAGGATCAGCAGTATATAAGTAAAATTAGAAACAATCAATGATTAGTATGTAATAGTAACATTTTGGCCATTTCAGGGATTCTAAATAAATAATTAAATAAATAAAATCACTTTGGTAACAGACACTTCGATGTGTTGACAAATTACGCCGTAAATACCCATTACCCAGATCATCAATGTAAATAACTAGAGTCATCTTTTTAACCTTCGTGTCAACCAAATGGGGTAAAACGCCCACAATGAACAATTAACTAAAAACCGAGAAAAAAAAAAAAAAAACTAAACTAAAAAGTACTGAGCACAAACAAAAATATGCACACTAATATCCGGACGACAGCACCCTGTGCCGCTCTATTGCTGCGGGGTGTAAACATGTGACCCTACACATTAGACCTATTGCCCTTTCCAATTCCACCCAAGGCAAATCCTAAATCCTTCAAACATTAGGATGTCCCAAAGAAAGTCAATCAAAGCCTCCTACTTCCAACCTACACTTCCCTGTCAATTAACTGTTTAGTTTATAAAAAGGTGTGATTCTTTTTTCGGCCTCTTGGGGCAGTAGTGTCACATTCTGGAGTATCTTACGTTCCCACACGGAGTGTAATTCTTCTGACTATAAAACACATTTTCCGTTTTGGAATCATTTTCTTATTAATGACTGACCATAATAAAATTAAGTATTGAGGAGAAAAAATATCTTTATATAGCACTAATATAATTGAAAGCATTATATGTATACACATACACATACATACAAAAAAAATGCATGTGTGAAGTCTTAGGTGCACAAAATTTCCATAGGAACAACAAGAAAGAAAAAGATAGTGATACTTTTCCTAATCTTTTGAAATTCGTCTCCCCTAAGAAGGGCGTTCTTAGTGTTAAAAGGGAACCTGTCACCACTTTTTTGGCCTATAAGCTGTGGCTACCACCACCGGGCTTATATATACAGCATTCTAACATGCTGTATATAAGAGCCCAGGCCACTGTGAGAACATAAAAAAACACTTTATAATACTTACCTAACGGTCGCTCGGTTGGCCAGATGGGCGTCTCCATTCTCTGATTGCAGCGCCTCCTCTTTCGGCCATCTTCGTCCTCCTTCTCTAGCCGTGGTGCATGACGCGTCCGACGTCATCCACACTCGCCAGCATTCAGTTCCTGAGCAGGGCAGATCAAAGTATTGTACTGCGCCTGCGCAGGACCGGCGAGTGTGTCCGGCAGAAATCCGGCAGAAATAATTTTGCCAACAGATCTCAGCAGGGTCCGTTCTAACGAATAATTACAGGGCATGTGAACTCAGCCGTAACCTGTCAAGATGACACCGATAAGTTTGGATCTTGCAATAGAGCGGGGGAGCCATTGGCTTCCTTCTCCACTACTCTTCTTCCTGACGTAAGACATCAGTGTCCCGGCGAAGACATAGCAATGAAGTTGCTGCAGTGAGCCACCAGTGTGCTTTGTGCAGGCGTAAATATAAGATAAATATAACTAAAATATAACACTTTTGGGGTGGAGAGGTTGCACAAAGTTGGCATTTTGACTTTTGCAGGTGACATCATTACAAAATTATTTGTTTTGGGCTGGTACTTAGGGGTTATTATTCCTCGGCTGGAGAGCGCCAAGCTTGCCTTGCTTCAGTGGCTGGCAACCCCCATTGCACTGTTAATGTGGTTCTGGATTATTGGAATTGTATTGTTTATGTCACGATTCATCTGTGCAGAGCATCTGGCACTAAAGATGCTCTGCTGTGTTTTCTGGACTGCTGAGCTGGCAAATTGATTGACTGTGCAGGATTCCATTCTGGTTATGGGAGGTGTGTGCTCAGGTGTTTCATCTTAATGCTAATTGTCCTGTTTCTTTACTGAGCATGCTCCCCCATATTCTTGCCAGTTGTACGTTCTGGTTTGGTAGTTGCGCTGTTAACCTGTATCGTTGCTTTGTTCTGATCTCTGTTTTCTGACCCCGGTCTGTTGCTTGACTTCTCTTTGCCTGCTCCCTGTTCCTGCCTTGACTTCTTGGCTTTTGACACCAGACCGTTATCTGACTACGTATTAGTTTTCTCCCTAAAGTTATTACGTGTTTTCCTGGAATACAGACACCGGATCGTGACCTGACCAAGCCTGAATTCTCCCTGTGTTCATACGTGTCCTCCTGTTACCAGACCCCGGCTTTCCTGACTACTCTTCCATCTGTACTACCCGTAAGTAGTGGCTTGCGTTACAGTACCATAACGTACTAGCACTTTGCTCAGACTTTACACATTTATGGCTAATAAAGTGTTGAGGAGAGCCATTGGATCAAATACTTAACCCCTTCAGCCCCAGGGCACTTTCAGTTTTTGTTTTTTGCTCCCCTTCTTCCGAGAGCCGTAACTTTTTTATTTTTCCGTCAATCTTGCCATATGAGGGCTTGTTTTTTGCAGGACAAGTTGTACTTTTAAATGAAACCATAAGTTTTACCATATGTTGTACTGGAAAACAGCAAAAAAATTTCAAGTGTGGAAAAATTTCAAAAAAAGGGTGATGGCACAATAGTTTTTGGGATGTTTTATTCACGGTGTTCACTATATGGTAAAACTGATGTGTGGGTATGATGCCTGAGGTCGGTGCGAGTTTGTAGACACCAAACATTTATAGGTTTAGTTGTATCTAAGGGGTTAAAAAAAATTCACAAGCTTGTCCAATAAAAGTGGCGTACGTTTTGCGCCATTTTCGTAAACCCGTAGCGTTCTCATTTTTTGGGATCTATGGCTCAGTGATGGCTTATTTTTTGCGTCTCTAGCTGACGTTTCTAATGGTACCATTTTTGCGCAGATGCTACGTTTTGATCGCCTGTTATTGCATTTTGCGTAAAACCTGCAGCGACCAAAAAACGTAATTTTGGCGTTTGGAATTTTTTTGCCACTACGCCATTTACTTATCAGATTAATTGATTTTATATTTTGATAGATTTAATTTTCAATGGGGTGAAAAGGGGGTGATTTGAACTTTTAGGTTTTTTGTTTTTTTTTAAAACATTTTAAAACTTTTTTTTTTTATTTTACTAGTCCCCCTAGGGGGCTATAGCGATCATCAATCCAATCGCTCTGATCTATCTGCTGATCACAGCTATACAGCTGTAAACAGCAGATACGGTCACTTCCTGCTTCACTGGCCTCCAGGCCGAGTGAACACGAAAGTGAAACGTCATAGCTGCAGGCGTCATCACATGACCCTGTGCTACCATGGCAACCACCGAAAGTCACGTGATCACTCACGTGACTTCCGGTGGGGGCGGCGGTAAGTGAAAATCTTCACCGCGCGTATATACATCTCGCTGCCAGACTTTGTCAGCGAGATGTAAGGGGTTAATGTTACGGGTGGAATGCGATTCCACTCGTAACATGCAGGCACACATGTCAGCTGTTGAAAACAGCTGATATGTGCACCGATCGCCGCTCCCTGCTTGCGACAGGGGGCGGGGCTTAACGGCACACGACCCATGATGGATAGATCCGTCCATGGTCGTGAAGGGGTTAATTAACCTCTGGACATAGTGGACTGTGGGAAGTATGTCCAATGAAATCGATTCTCCATACATAAGTCAGTTTTCAGATCATACACAAGGCAAGATGGCCTCCGATGACATCATAGACCCGCCCACCAGCATCACATGGATCGGCCCCAATGACATCATAGACCCGCCCACTAGTGACACCAAGGACCAACCCCACTGATGACCTCATGGACCAACCCACTGACTGGCCCACGGATCAGCCATTGACCAACTACTAACCAATGCACACATCCAAGCATGCCCACTGTAGAGCCAACCATGCCTTTTTCCTAGTTTATATAAGTTCATGTTACAGTTCGAATAAAGACATCTAGGTGCCATTTTGCTCTGATCAAGAAGAGAGTTCACATCTGACCCTTTGTCCTGTGTA
This sequence comes from Anomaloglossus baeobatrachus, assembly GCF_048569485.1. Classification (NCBI taxonomy): domain Eukaryota; kingdom Metazoa; phylum Chordata; class Amphibia; order Anura; family Aromobatidae; genus Anomaloglossus; species Anomaloglossus baeobatrachus. Next base: position 58,032,403 of record NC_134359.1, read on the forward strand.
AATTCTTTTAAGCATGCAATTAATCCACACCAATTAGAAATCAGGAGCAGGCAACTCGTGAACCTTACAGAGTATTCACCCTAACAATAGCACTGAAACGCGTTGCTCGTATACTTTGTCTCCTCCTTTACAAATATAAGTGTCCTAAGTGGATCAAACACATTTTGGGAGTAAACCAATACATTGAAATGTGTCACTGCAGTATCCCTTCCTATACATTACAGTGCCTCTGCTCCCTTAATCTTGGCCTACACCTTCCGGAATAGAAAGATGAGGAATAAGATAAGACAGAGATCTTGTCGGATGAAAATGCAGACGTTTCCCATAAGTGATATACACGTTATGTCTGTGCAGTGTTCCCATCTGATAATTTAATTGGATCTTGGTCACAAGCAGAAGAAATCAGATTACAGGGAACCACTTATTTTATATATATTCTCCGCTAATAATATCAGGACAGATGTCACCATGATGATCTCAAGAACAAAGAGTTGATCAAATCTGTAGAGCTCAATCAACATCACTTCCAGCAATGAATTTAATGCACTGTGTGGGTGAAGGGACTTTGTCTGAAGAAAAAAAAAAAATGAAGTGTCCGCAATCCTGAATCCTTCATCATTTTATTACTTAACGGCTTTGATGTGTCAGTTTTCTGAAAGATCCTTAATCTGTGATTCAGGTAAACCATAAGACATTCATTTGGTAGAACTTTTGCATAATTAATCCCACCACTGAGTATTTGTGTAGAGTATTTTTCTTCCTTTTAAATCCCTATGAACATTCTTAAAAAAAAAAAAAAAAAAAAAGAAAATTACGATTTTACAATTCTTGTTTCAGGTAAAATTTTGTATGATAAAGAAAAAAAACCAAAACATAATTATAGTCTTGGAAGGAAGATTAAATCGCAGAAAAGAAAACAGCATTCTGGAACGGCATCGACTTTAACTTCTAAGCCTCTGTTCACACATCCGGTCCGTTTTAGGAGCAGGTATATGGAATAAGTGATCTGTTCGTTAGGGATAAGGAAGCAACAAGGTCCCAATGATTATTATGGGATTCCGCATGGGTTGTATTTTTTAGAATGGAAAAAAAAGTTCTACAAGTTGGATTGTTTTTTTTATGGACACCAACTGGACACCAGATACCATGATAATAAATGGGTGACATCTGCTTCTGTTTGCATAACTAATCCATTTTGTCTGTAAAAAAAAAGCTACTGCCGGTTGTGATCGAAAGACATCAGAACATCGCAGCTGGACGAGCGACTGCAGACCGGTCAGATGTCCATGCAGACCCCTGTTTACTTATGGAAAGCTTCTACAATGAGCATATCCGCAACATGAATGAAGGAATGGAAGAACCATACCAGATCACCTTCTTTAATTCAGCTGTAGCCGAGGGTCATTAGCATATCGCATCCAATGCACTCACATTGGATGCCATTCCATCGTGTGAATCCAGCCGAATAGCAAGACTCAAGGATTTTCAACAGATCATTGCCTAGACTGAGCTTCACACTGCCTCCTACGTGGTGGCTTCTTATGAAAGGGCACCCTGGTGATATCTCTTCCCCAGATAAGAAACTAACAAACACACACCTGACCTGATCATACCAGATCACCTTCTTCCATTAATCCCCCCATGTCCTCCATTGTCAGCTGATGCGGTTATCGCTCTGCACTCGTATGTCATCTGAGTGCAGTCCAATGTTTCACTCGCACCCATAGACTTGTATGGGTGCGACTGACATGTCTCCTGCTTACACTCACAGCATATTGCAATTTTTCACTCATCCAGAATCTGGATGAGATAAAAGCTGACCATCTGCTCTCCCTCATTGAATAACATTGGTCCGAGTGCAATGTGAGATTTTCTAGCATTTCACTCATCCGGGCGAGTCATACACTCATGTGAGTGTACACTTCATGTAGATGCAACTTTGACATGAAATCCAAAAACAAAAAAATAGCCTTTAAAACCTTTTATTATTATCACAGCTAAAAATAATTCCTAAAAAAGGTAAAAAGAATCTACATCCAAACGTAGAAAGTGATTATAGTCGGTGAATAGAAGAGATGGTGATAATAATTAATTATACTATGTGGCATCTATAAGTATGTGCCACAAGGACGGAGACTCATTCAGCTAGATAATACTCCTGCCACACTGCAGGAATTGGTCAGGAAGGGTTTGGAGGAACATGACAAAGTTCAAGGTGAGGACTTGAGCTTCAAACTCTCAAAATGCCAATCTGATTGAGAGGGATGTGCTGGAAGAACGAGTCCGACCCATGGAGGTCCAACTTCAGAACTTACAGGAGATGCACAGGATAAGTTTAAAAGTTATCTCCTATTTATAGGATATGGGATAACTTTATAAATACTGGGGGTCCAATCACTGGGAATTCCATTTATAATAACAGTGCTGAAGACCAGCTGAACACTGAGCTCAACCATCTCCAGCAGTCCCATTAAAAGGGAACATGTCAAGTATGCACCCAGGACCACGAGCAGTTCTGGGTGCATATTGCTAATCCCTACCTAACCGTCCCTGTATACACTAGCATAGATAAAGAGATCTTTATTATTTCTAAAGATCCATTATGATATGCTAATGAGCGCAGGGACTAGTCGCAAGGGCGTTCGTTCCTGTGCTCTTAGCAGGTTAGCACACCCACAGGGGGCGTTGTTATGATCTGGTAACCGCGGATGATCACGAAAAATCCCACTGATCAGAAAAAAACAAAACCACAAGAGTAGTTGGAAACCGGGCTCACCGCAATCCCCCATCCATCAGACAACACCAAAAGCAGCAGTGGGATGCCCCAAACACACCCAGACACCTTGTCACTGCCTGAGAAACTTGCTACACCTCAAAGATAGAAATGAGGAATCCCAACTTGCCTCAGAGCAGTCCCCAAAGAAACAACAAGCCCCCAACATGCAACAATGGCGATGTAAGAAAACACAACACACAGATAGAAAATATAGATCAGCAAAGGTGAGGCCCGACCTACCACACAGAACAGGACAGGACAGACAACTGATTGCAGCCAGCAAAAACCCTGCAAAAAATACCAATCTCCTGATAATAAAAAATACTAAGACCACGCGGACTCTCCCCCACTATATCAGGTACTCTTGAGTTAGACACTTTAAACAGAACTGCAGATATAATGGGAAGAAACAAAATCACAGAACAAATAATCTTCTAAAGTGCAAATAATCCAAACATGAACAGAGAGCAAGCTCCCTTTCTTGCCGGAAGAACTGCCCTGCTCACAAAAGCAGAGAGACAGATCCTCACATACAAGAAACCAAACACAGAACCAAATGGAATATGCAGAAACACTCTTAAGTGCAAATCCAGCAATTAAGCACAGAAACTGTAAACTTATTTGGAGTAGATTTAGGCACCAAATAAATGGGAAAAACAGAAGGAAAAACTCCCAGCCATCTTCAGAAGCAGGCAGGAACATTTATCACCGGCGACCGCCAGGCACAAAATGCTCTCCTAAATAAACTAGGCTGATCTGCAATAGGATTTCCTGGATTCCCAATTAATTCCATCACCGGTCTGAATGACAGATTCAAACTCAACTTCATAACCATTCCTGGCCACCAGAGGGAACTCCACACCAGCACCCACTCGGATGACATTCACAACAGGGCGTGCTAACATGCTATTCAATGCCCAACATGATCATCGGCACTGACGCGCGTACCTGTGTCTGTTGCACCGCCTCAGAATGCTGGGCATAAGGTCAGTGCACTTGATCAGAAGTCTCCGGCACTTTTGGTCATGTGCACTACACCAGTTTGAAGCCAGGATGTGTACACCCAGCTTCATAGTGCGCATGACCGGATGTCCAGGGATCGTGTGCATGGAGCCGAAATCCAGCGTCAGGCGCGGTGGCAGTAGGGGTGTGCTTACATGCTAAAGGGCACGACTAGCCAAGGGAACTAACGCCTTTGCGACTAGTCACTGGCCTCATTAGCATATCATAAATGAGCTTTAGAATACTTTTTCCTAAGATCTCTTTAAGTATGTTACTATAAGCTGTGACAGTTAGGCAGGGATTAGCAGTTTGCATTTAGAACTGCTCGTGGTTCTCGGCGCATATTGCACCTGACAGGTTCCCTTTAAAAAGGAAAGGAGCGGAAGTATGCATGATCACCCACTGCTCTTTTCACATGGGGCACTTCAGAGCCAAATACTAAGGATTGGTAGGGTATCCAAGCAAACAGACCTCCAGTGGTTGAGACGTTATTCCCCATAATATAACACTGGTCTGAGTGCTATCCGATAAAATATCAGATAACCCTCAGTCATGTTATATGCTCTTGTGAACCCTTAGGGCTACTCTACACATTGCAAGGCAATGTCACCGCATGCTCATAGACCAGCTCGATGTGGATTGGGTCTCGAACACTCCTTTTACTAGTATTGTACTATAAATTGCTGTATTCCAAGAATCCACTTGGAAACCTGCTGCAGTTCCCCCGTATTGATGATATCCCGTCATTAAGAAAAGAGGAAGCGTCATTGAGCGGAGTACCTGAATTATATATAAAGTTTACCCGTAATTATTTATATGGGATCAGTGACGTCTCTGCAGAGATAGCCCTCATCTGCGTGGAAAACACTCTTGGCCATACTTGTTTCCCTTTTTTACAGATTACCTCCACTTTCTCACAACAGTGTCTCTCTCATATGGTGCTGAATGCAAACTTTGTGCAGTGACAGGTGAAGGCCTAGGTATGCACCAAACTGCCAGATCCAATCAGGGCAGACTAGAAGCAGCCTCCTTCAGGGGTCCCCGAGGGACCTGTCTCTGAAGTAGAAACCAGTCAGGGTCATTAACCCCATTGCCCTGAGTTCTGGGAGTGGATACTTGTTCGCTCTTTTTTTTTTATGTAATCCAAGCCTGTCAGCTTCACTCAAATGGAAATCATTAGAAATCAAAAGCTTGGAAAAAAATGACATCACCAGGATATTCCCAACAAAAAATGACAAACAAGGAGTTCAGTTTTTAAGTCTAAGCCTGTCCTCAAAAATAGTCAGAAACATCCAGAAAAAAATCTGATTAACTTTCATAAATTCACTGCTGACATTGTTTGCATAAGTAATTCCATCCACTTTGCCCTGTAAGCGCTGCTGATGGATCTCCAGAAGGTATCAATGCATAAAAGAACGTGTGAAAAAATATCAAAATTGAATCTAATGGAAATCCACAGAGCACACAATATCTCAAAACATCAGAGACGTTTTTACTTGAGGCTCCGGAGATATTCAGAAGTTTTCACTGCGCATAAAGTGTCATTCCGATTCATGATCCATGTGATAATCATCTCCTAGATCTTCAGCAGAAATAATTATCTTTCACATTACTTCCCACTTACATAGATGTCCGATAATTCCTATAAGACCATCTTCCACAGTCCTAGTACAGACTGCAATGTTCACTGATTGGCTCCTGAACTGAACATATGTATATATATATATAGATATATATATATATATCTCTTTACACACACACACACACACACACACACACACACACATATACACGTGAGAATACATATTTTTCTACATGCTTTTTTACTGTGAGAAATATATATATATATATATATATATATAATATATATAATATACATTTTTCTATATGCTTTTCTATTCCCAAATTTTCTCTCTTGTATCTTGTATGAATAAGAAGAGAGCCTGATTTCTGATTATTGGTGCATATCAGGAAAGCAAGTATGTGCACATCAAGGTCAGCAGCTGATGTCATGAGACAAGGGCCCCTTGAGCTATGGTGGATTGAAGATGAGGCACCCCGGAGCTACGTGACAACTGCCTCGCGAGCAATGAAAGGGACGGAGAGGGAAGTCCTAAAGATGGGTAAACGTCACAGGCTTTCTCCATATGCTTTAATATAGCCAATGGCATACTTAGGAATTTTACTAAGAGATTAACCCATTACTGCTCTATAAAAGGCTTGTAAAAAAATAAAGCACTTTACTTGTGCACCTTCACTGAGAAGGAATTCATACCAGATATATTGTGTGGTCTGAATTTCTCCGTCGGCTCTCAGCGACCTTTAATCAGAGATTACAGCAGACATGCATTGTTAGGAAGGAAATTTCCTGAAAACTATGGAATTTCTCCTTAACACACATACAACCTATTTAGTCAGGAGATCCAAGGCTAGACTTCACAGTTCATACATGGACCGTGGAACCCAACCTAAGGGATAGGTTTGTACAAGTTTATAAACTACCATAGTCTGATTTTCATTGAGAAAAAAAAGACAATTTCTCCGTATGTCACTCGTTTTTATACAACATATATTTTGTATATCATATATTTTGATAAAGCGAGCAAATTCACATGCGAAATGTGCATTGAGGTGTTCTCCTGGGGCTTCCTCTGCACCACCAATTCTATACTGCAGTATTTCCAGGTAAGAATGCCCTTATTATATGGGAACCCCACTTGAGTTAAATTTTTGCCTGTATCTTGAATCTAACTTTTGATATTGCCTAGGTGCATATGGTTTGGCCTAAGTGCTGGTGCACCAGTCAATTTGTATTTGGTACTAGCTTTGCATATTGTATCTCTGTGGTTTAACTACTATTTACATGCCAAATATGTGATCAATTCATTTTATATATCAAGCGTGTTCCCGAACCATGGCATTCACATTTACTGTCGTCTGTTTTTCTGTTTATTTTTTAACATGTTTAATAAAATTTGTATTTTTATGGCACATAGTCCACTTTGTCCTCTCCTTAATATAAGTCTATGTGTGGATATATGCATTTTCGCCACATTGGGAATTATGTAACTTTATCCCATGGCTAACACTGCTTATACTTTTATCTAAATGGAATTTGTTTATTTGCTTTTATACAACAGCAATAAATAAAATTTACAAAAACAAATACAGTTTCCTAAATTAAAGAGTTGCCCCGTATCTGAAAAAAAAGGATGTAATAAAGATGACCTGCATGGGATCGGACTTGAATAGATGAATGTCATCTGAAATATATAGAGAAGGCTTGTGCATGCTGAAAATTTTTCATGCGGAGAACTGAACAACCCTAGTATATAATAATAAATGTTTAGTTCCTTATATAGCGCCATTAATTCCGCAGCGATTTACATACATCAGAAACACTGTCCCCATTGGGGCTCACAATCTAAATTCCCTATCAGAATGTCTTTGGAGTGTGGGAGGAAACTGGAGAACCTGGAGGACACCAACGCAAACACGGGGAGAACATACAAACTCCTTGCAGATGTTGTCATTGATGGTATTTGAACTCAAGGACCTCATTGCTGCAAGACTGCAGTGCTAACCACTGAACCACCGTGCTGCTCATGAATTACATTGGACAGTTTTTTTTCCCCAAACATATAGTTGGGATGATCTAGGATACTCTGCACTCGCAGGGGGTTGGACCCGATGGCCCTTGAGGTACCTTTCAACTCTACCATTCTATAATTCTATGATTCAAACAGCACTCAGACAGAAATTACGGTCCAAGTGATTGTAGCCAAATGGTGGAAAAAACTATTCCTCGCCTCAGGTGGAAAGAAAAAGCCCAGCCCCGGCCTGCAGAGAGTTGGATAAGGCACATGGACAGCCAAGGCAAAAATTACAAAATGAACAAAAAACCTCTAGTTTTTCATGTACAGTATAAAAAAAATGAAAGTGGTCTGAAAAAAACCCCAAACTGTTGGAAGCCACTTATGGCTACACGAAGAGTAAAGCTTTCAACAGCTCAATAGTCCACGTAATTGAGGTTGCGATGCACAGATAGCCTGGACCGGTTAACAAGTAATAAAGAGACAAAACCAAAGACAAAAATCCAGCAACCGCAAATACTGGAATAAAATTAAAACATAGCTTTAATGATGTCCATTAAAAACAATATTTAAAGTATATTAGACAAAGGATCTGTCAACGCGTTTCGAGCAAACACAAACTTACTCTTAATCATGACTGATCCTTTAGGGTGCTTTACACGCTGCGACATCGCTAACGATATATCGTCAGGGGTAACGTCGTTAGTGACGCACATCCGGCGCCGTTAGCGACATTGCAGCATGTGACACCAAGGAGCGACGATCAATGAGCGCAAAAACGTGAAAAATCGTTGCTAGTTGACACATCGCTCCTTTTCAAAATATCGTTGCTGCTGGAGGTACGATGGTTGTTCGTCGTTCCTTGTGGCAGCACACATCGCTATGTGTGACACTACAGGAACGACGAACATCTCCTTACCTGCGTTCACCGGCAATGAGGAAGGAAGGAGGTGGGCGGCATGTTCCGGCCGCTCATCTCCGCCCCTCCTCTGCTATTGAACGGCTGCCGTGTGACGTCGCTGTGATGCCACACGAACCGCCCCCTTAGAAAGGAGGTGGATCGCCGGCCAGAGCGATGTCACAGGGAAGGTAAGTCCGTGTGACGGGTGTAAGCGATGTTGTGCGCCACAGGCAGCGATTTGCCCGTGACGCACAACCGACGGGGGCAGGTACGCTCACTAGCGATATCGGTACCGATATCGCAGCATGTAAAGTACCCTTTTGTCTACATATACTTTCATTTTTTTTTTTTTTTTAATGGACATCATTATAGCTATGTTTTAATTTTATTCACGTATTTGCAGTTGCTGTATTTTTACTTTGGTATGGTCTCTACATGAAGAATGCCTATGGCTAGAATGACTCCCTGTGGCACCGTATAGGGTCCAAATATGCATCTTTGAATAAATATTGTCTGTGAAATTCTAAAGGCTTCAACTTTTTTTTCCTCCTTAGTCCAAAGCAAAATAAATAAGATCAGACCATCAACATTTTCCTTCCCCAATTGCATCAGTATACAAGATACTCACACAGCCGCCAGCCAATATTTCAGCCAGGAGCGGAATGGATCCATCTCGCTGAGTAAACTTGTCTCGAACAAAATCATTAACCTACATAAAGAAAGGGAAATTGTGACATAAGTAAACAAAATGATTACATTCGCTGAACATCTCCCGGGCTGCGGCGTCTTCCACCAGATTATTGGCAGCGCCGCTCTTTTATAAAACAGACATAACAATTTATAATGCTATCTATAAACAAGAGCCGCTACATGATGCAATCTGCCTTTCACACTCCTATAATGGGCTCCGCAGGCCTAGATTGTAGCCGAAGAACTGACAAAACACACAACTGGTTTCTCTTTTTTTTTTTCTTCTTTACTTTTTATAACAAATGAAAGCCAATAAGGGAGTGAATTTAGAGAAATAGGCAAAATTATAGACGGTGGGACACCAAACTTTACTAACATATGTCTGCTATTGTCAACTTCAGAGGGAGTGCAGAGTCGAAACTCAATTTTGTTATTACATGAAAAATGATCCACGACAAAAGAAATATACGGCCCTTCATTATAAGATAATGCACAGATTTATTTTGGAATTATTTCGACTTTTGGAGGAATGATTTTATCTTTTTCGGTGTCTTCCGAGTGTAAAGTGCTGAAGATGAAAAGCTACTGACGGGTGAGAGCAGATTCTGCACCGGCATTTCGACAGGTTTAGTGACCAAGGTTGGATCTGTGCATGCAGCATGTGTTTAAAGGACAAACATTTATTCCTAGAAGATGTATGGAGTATGAAATTCATAATTTGGAACTGATTTAACAAGACACAGTTAGGTGGCCAATGGATGTGTTCTACAAAATGGAAATACTGTGGATATATTGGTAAAAATAGTATTGGTCACAATATTCCTTGCTGCTGCAGTCTGGTGCTTGATTGTGTGGAACTTTTATCCTTTTTTTTTTTTAAATTCTTTATTTTAAAGCCAAACTCGTAACAAACAATACATCCCCTGCTCCCAACTGGGACGCAGGTATTATTACAGAATTGACGGTAGTGTATATACAGACAGCACACATAAGCAATTCACATCCCCGCTACTACTCAGGTCTGGCCCAGTTTGCATATTTTATAAGCCGACCCAACTTAATGTAAGTAGGGAGAAGAGCGAAGAAAAGAAATCAAAGCCTGAACAAAGTTTGAAGGCCTGTAGAGAAAGAAAGAAATAAAGAAAGGGGAAGGAGAAGAGAGCAGGAGAGAAGATCAGGGAGTAGAGTAGAGAGAAAGGAAAGAGGGGGGGAGAAAGAAGGCGAGAAGAGAAAAAAAAAAAACAAAATCACGAATCCTGAGGTTCCGTGACCAAGTCCGCGTACTCCGCCGAGGAGGTGAACTCTATCCATGGAAACCATGTCCTATAAAAGTCTTCCTGGCGATCGTTAATAGAGGATGTCAAATCCTCCATATGCATCAGATCGTTAATCCGCGAAACCCACTGTGTCACCGTGGGGGGGGGGTAGTAGACTTCCAACCAAGCGGAACGCAAGACCTGGCAGACATGACCAAGAATCTAAGCAAAGATCTCCTATATTTAGAGACCGGTAGTTCGGATAGCTGTAGAATGAATAGCTCCGGACCCAATGTCTCAGTAGTACCGGTCACTCGTCTGATTACCTCCCCCACTTCTGACCAAAACCGCTGCAGAGAAGGGCAAGACCAAAAAATGTGCACAAAATCACCCTCCCCCTGACCACATCTCCAACAAACCGGGTCAACTGAGGGAAACATTCTATGGAGTCTGGTCGGGACCCTGTACCACCTGGCCAACAGTTTGTAATTAGCTTCCAGCAGTCTGGAACTGATCGAAGTTCTATGTGCTAGCTGGAGGATGTTGTTTCTTTGTGAGTCGGATAAACTAATCCCCAGGTCCCTCTCCCACTGTAACAGGTAGGCCGGGGGGGGCAAATCCCCCGGATCTGATAGCATGTTGTATACCAAGGATAGTGAGTGCCTTACGACTCCCTCTCCCAGACACAACTTTTCAAATCCCGTAGGCGGTCCGACATATCGGCTGAAGCGAGGGAGGGAAAGCATGTAGTGCCTCAACTGCATAGCCCTCCAATCCCCCAGGGAACCCGAAGGCAAGAAGCCCCGGATATCCGTTAGTGAAAGCCAATCCCCCTCTCTGCCCAGATGACAAGCTCTGAAATTGCCCCCTTGAACCCACTTTCTGAAGACCGGGTCCAAGAGACCAGGACGGAATTCCGGGTCACCTAATATGGGTGTCATAGGGGAAGGCACTGGCAAAAGAAGTCGTCTGACCTCCCCTCTCGAGCAGCATTCTACAGTAGCGCCAATGGTAGGATGAGATCTCAGAGCAGGCAGGGGGAGGTTCAAAAGCCAAGGGATGGCCGGAAGATGTATTTCCGAGAAGCTCTGTTCTAGGGCTACCCACGGCTTTGTGCTGGAGTGGCGGCACCAGTCCAACACCCTAACCATGTGCGTGGCCAAATAGTACTTTTTAAGGTCTGGGATACCCAGGCCTCCCCTACTCTTAGGCCTGCACAAAAGAGACCGGGAAAGACTCGCAGGTTTGTTGGCCCAGATAAATTTGATCTGTAGAGAGGCCAGTTCCTTGAAGAAAGAGCTAGGGATCCTAATCGGCAAGGATTGAAAAAGATATAAGAGACGTGGCAGGATATTCATCTTCAATATTGCACATCTCCCGAACCATGTGAAGTAACCCTTCCCCCAGTTGGCGCAGTCTTTTCTAATTGATTGCAGGAGCGGGAGATAATTCAATTTGTAGATTTGACTAGGGTCCGCAGACACCTGGACGCCCAGATACTTCAAGGACTGGCTAGCCCACCTAAACTCGAACGCGGATTGTAGCGAAGTGACTAGCTCAGGGGGAAGAGATATATTTAGGGCCTCCGATTTTGACATATTAATTTTAAAGTTAGATAGTGAGGAGTAGATTTCCAGCTCTCTCAGAAGATTAGGAAGGGAAACCCGAGGGTTGGTAATAAAAAAAAGTAAATCGTCCGCATACGCCGCGATTTTATAAGTAGAACCTGAGACGTTGGGGCCCGATATGTTAATGTTGCTTCTGATCCGACTGAGCAGGGGTTCCAGAGTCAGTATAAAAATCAAAGGCGAGAGAGGACAACCCTGCCTTGTTCCATTGCGGATGGGGAATCTCTCTGAAAGGAGACCGTTCACTCTAACTGCTGCCGAAGGGATGCTGTACAGGGAACAAATCCAAGCAAGCATCATGCTCCCCAACCCCACAGCCCGCAGAACCTCCTCCATAAAAATCCAGTTAACTCTGTCGAACGCTTTTTCTGCGTCGGTCGACAGAAGCATCAAAGGCAGCCCATCGGATTTAGCCTTGTGTATTATGTTCAAAGCCTTAGTCGTGTTGTCCCTTGCTTCCCTGCCCGTCATGAACCCAGCCTGATCCGGGTGAACAATCTCCCCAAGCAATGGGGAAAGTCTGTCCGAAAGAATCCTAGTGAAGAGCTTCAGATCTGTGTTGAGGAGGGAAATGGGTCGGTAACTAGAGCACGAAGCAGGATCTTTGCCCTCTTTAGGGATAACTACTATATTAGCAGCCAGGGTATCCCTTGGCAAGGGAGCAGCTTCCGAATGTGGGCCATGGTTGAATGCTGATAGAAATGGGGAAATCAAAATGGAATCCAACTTTTTGTAATAGAGCAGAGGGAAACCATCCGGGCCAGGAGCCTTGCCTGTGGGAGATTTTTTAAGTGCGGACCAGTATTCCTCCTCCGAGATGGGCCTTTCCAGATCGGCCGCATCCTCCGGCTTGAGATGTCTCAAGCCGGAGTCCGCGATGTACATCCGTATACGATTACGCAGTTCCGTCCTGGCCCTCTCAGACCGCCCCTCATCAATTGCATAAAGGGTGGAAAAGAAATCTTTAAAAGCGGAGGCAATGTCTTTCGGCAAAGTAGCCCATCTGTCCCCCGCAATGTGCACTTTAGAGACATATCCTCTCGCTCTCTGAGTCCTCAGAGCTCTAGCCAGAGTCCTGCCACTCTTATTGCCAAATTCATAGAAATGCCGTCTACACCTAGCCAATGTTCCCCTAGCTTTACAACATAATAGGGTCCTCAGTTCCTCCCTCTTCTTGATCAAAATGGCCCCCACATCCCCTCCCAGAGACCCCTTGTGAATTGCCTCCAGCCCTCTAATGTCTGCCAAAAGGGATGTAACCCTAGCTTCTCTTTCTCTCTTCAGGCGTGCCCCATGTTTGATGAACAGTCCCCTCACCACACATTTGTGTGCCTCCCAGACAATGCCCGGGAACACCTCCCCCCCCCACTGTCTCTGAAATATTCCCGCAAGGCCTCCCTGATTTCCTGCATTGTCACCGGTTCGTCGAGTAGCGAAGTGTTCAGGGTCCATTGACTCTGCCTCCCAATGGGGTAGCCGAGGGATAGAGTTATTGTGATCAGGGCGTGATCAGAGAATGATATGCACTCGATTGAGGAAGCCACCAGAGAATGTAGATCCCCATGTTTAAGGAAAAAGAGGTCTAATCTGGAGTAGCAATCATGCGCTGCCGAGTAAAATGAGAAATCTTTGTCTGATGGGTGCATCAATCGCCAAGTGTCTATTAGTTGATGATCATGTAAACCCCGTCGCAAGCGACGTAGTACCGAATGTGGCAAACTGGACATTCTTTGGAGCTATCCCTCGGCGGCTCCAACACAACATTAAAGTCACCCCCGAAGACCAGAGTGCCCTCAGAGAATTCCTCTATCTGCTCAAGGTAACGCAGCAATGTAGGGCATTGACCCGAGTTTGGCAAGTAGACCGCCACAAAAGTGAAAGTCTGTGTAGCAATGCGTCCCTTGAGCATCAGAAGCCTTCCCTGATCATCCGATCGAGAGTCCAACAGTTCCCAAGGGAGCGTACTGGACATTAAGATGCTCGTGCCCCTGGATCTAGAGTCAGGGGAGGGTGAATGGTGCACTACAGGATACCTTCTCGGCAAGTTTGGATGGTTTTGCCTCACAGTAGTGTGTTTCTTGGGAACTTTTATCTTGGTGTTGGTACTTTCCCTTTCTCCTTCTTGGTACCTGTTTACACCTGTGTGTTTCCCATGTTGTTTGAGAGCTGTTATTACCCCCCTCTCTGTTGTTAGTATAGGTGTGTTTTTTTGGGGATCTTGGTCCCGGTGTATCCCCTTGGGTGGTGGGTGTGGAGGGGACATTACCATCAGGGCCAGGCCAGGAGATAGGGAGAGGCTGGGGGCTCAGACGTTGCTACCTTCAAGCGTAATACTGGACTGAGGGCAAGCCCAGGGTACCTCCCTAGCTTGAGGGGAAGCGGAAGGGTCCTCCCTTCCACTCACTCACTCTCCCAGTCTTGTCAAGAAAGCCATGAAACCTTCCCAGAGCTGGAGCATGGAGGGAAGAGAAGGCTGGCGAGCTGTCACCCTTACTTGTGAAGGCTAAGAAGAGATAAATGTTTTACTGAATCTCTGTTGTTGGCACACTGGGGCACTATTACCATATGTGGTTGGACAGTGGACAGAGGGAACGCTATTACTATTTGTAGGCTTAGTGAAGGAGCACTACTACCATGTGAGAACTCAGAGGGCTCCCAATTCCTATGTTTGAGCTTCAGGATATCCTACCCTTAAGCGGGCTTTACACGCTACGATATATCTAACGAGATGTCGGTGGGGTTACGTCGTAAGTGACGCACATCCGGCATAGTTAGTGATATCGTAGCGTGTGACAACTATGAACGAGCAGAACTACTCACCCTCTCGTTCATCATTGACACGTCGCTCATTTTCTAAAAATCGAACGTCCGGTTGTTCAATGTTCCCGAGGCAGCACACATCGCTCCGTGTGACACCTCGGGAACGATGAACACAGGTTACCTGCGTCCCGCCGCCAATGTGGAAGGAAGGAGGTGGGCGGGATGTTTACGTCCAGCTCATCTCCGCCCCACCGCTTCTATTGGGCAACCGCTGTGTGACATCGCTGTGACGCCAAACGTCCCTCCCCCTTCAGGAAGAGGATTTTGCCGCCCACAGCGAGGTCGTTTGGAAGGTAAGTGCATGAAACGGGGAGTTACAGCATTGTGCGACACGGGCAACAAATTACCCGTGCCGCACAAACGATATGGGCGGGTGTCGCATTTGCGATCGAACAATAAATTGTAACATGTAAAGCAGCCTTTAGACACCGTAAAGCCAAATATTTATTTGATCTTGTCCCACACCAGATCATCTTCCAGCTGGCCACAGACAATAGGCCATTACACTGTCAACATTTTCTGTTGGAGTAGGGATGCAATGTCAGAAGTGACCGTGGGTCTCCTGACACAAACTCAACAGCCTCATAGTCATGTATAAGGGTACTAAGTTCTAAACAGGAGACCCTTGGGTAGTTGGGACATCACAGATTATACTGGGACTGTGTGATTTTTAGAATGTTGGCCGGACCCACAGTTTATGACCATTTGGCAAGCTAATGTGCAAATGTCCCGATTCCCCTGCCAAGAGAAACAAGTTTGAGCATGTTGGATTTCAACATGCCTGCCCATTTGTTCTCAAGGAAGACAAGCCACTGCTATTGGTGACTGGCAGCAGTTTATTACACCCTCCCCATTAAAAATGGCAGACCACACACTTATATAAGGGGAGGGGATGGAAATTAGGAGAAACAGCTGCTTCACGCAGTCAACGGTCAATTTAAGTCACTTACTGTCAATTTAATGGCTTTTTCAGGTGCCACTCCTACAAGTTGTGGTAGCAGACCTGTACATGAAAGAGAAGAGATAACATTTAAGAATTGTACACATATTTTGTATACGTTCACCACAAATTTCCAAAATTACATATTTCTTTCAGGTTTTCAGGGCAGACCTGGGACGTAGGAATTGTATGTTCTGGTGCATGTATGATATTGTGTAGCATGCTGCCACTTTATGTGCCATATTTCTTCCAGCCCAGAAAATTGGAAAATAAATAAATAATTTTTAAAAAATCAGCATACGCCTGACTGTCTGGTCTTCATTAAAGGGACTGTATTGTTAAAGGGGTTGTTGCAGTGCCGCTCACTTCCACATCAGTGTTTTATGTTACTGTACTACAGATTTATGATGTTGTTGTTGTTTTTTTTTACCTATAAAGTATCCATTATGTCAACGTTAATAATAATTTTCTTTATTCTGGCAGTGAGAGGCAATTAATCCAATCAAATAATGCTTCCATGCTGTCTTCTCATAAAATGCAAATATTCCCATTCATAGAATATTATAGGCATTGCTCCCCAATAGAAAAGAAACAATTCAGGGTAGAAAAGATTTATTCAAACAGCAAAAAATATGTTTCTGAATGATGTACGCAGCAAAAAGCAACAACACTCCATGGATTAATTAACCCGAAGAATATTCAATCATAGCTCACTAATATTTAGTAATTTTAGTTATAGAAAGGCAGAAACTGGGAAAATTGTATGTTTTTTTCACATCATGTAACAATGCACAAGTCATTAATAGTATTGATAAAATATTTTTTTTTATAAATAGGTTACATATTCCCTAATGTAAATTTAAGGAAATATTACACTGACGAGCAAAAGGGTAACAATGTTTTAAACTTTTGACTTTCAGGCTCCATATCTCACCATCCACTACAGCTTTGAGCATGAGACTGCCATCATTTTATAGACAATCATTTTGGCTATCTCATACATAAATTAGATTTGCAACTATTAAGCATATGATTAGTGCAGATTTCTGTCATGTCACTGCATGGTTATGGTTTTGCTTCTAAAAATCTAAAATTTAATTTTTATTATTTTGTTAGTGTTTTGTAAATCAACCTTTGGCTTTCAACACTGCCCGAATCCCTCTGGGCATGCTCTTGATCAGATTCAAGCATGTATCAAATGAAATCGGATCATGGGTCTCTTCTACACGTTCGCAATGTTGTGTATACTGGTCAGTTTACTTGGGTATGTATACAGCTTTTCTTCAACTCTACCCACAAGTGTTGGGGTGAGGTCTGGTGACTGTGGGGGTCAATCAAGCACCTCTATGTCATTGTCATTGAACTATTTCTTCGGCCAATCTTGACATATGCTTTGGGTCGTTGTCCTGTTGGAACACCATCATCCTTTTCATACCCACAGTATGAAGTAACTTGTTTTGTAGCCTACTCACATATAGCCCAGCATTCAGACCACCATCGATCCTGGGGAATAATCCAACACCTTTGTCTGTGAAACAACCCAATATCATCAGGCTTCCTCCACTAAACTTGACAATTTCTTGATCCATTAGCCCCTTTATCCTTTGTCTGTTGCATACCCATATGCACCCATTAGAGCCTAGACTATACACTTTTGTCTCATTGCTCCAAATCACCCATTTTCAAACTCTTATTGTCCACTTTTGGCCGATGTGTTGTGAATGTCAGTTATGCTTTTGCTGCTGTGAGGCTCCCTCTTGTGGCCAGGAATGGTTTGGACAGAGACCAGGTGTGTTGGGCAATGGGCGTTTCCATTGCTAACTCTCTGCTTAGTTAAACCCTGGTCTGATAGCAGGCTATGCCTGATGTCAGTTCTTTGTTCACCAGCCTGCTTCATCCTGCTCCAGACCACATCTACCCCAGATAAGTGCTTGGCTCTTTATTTGTTGTTTGGTTCTTTTGCTCTTATCTGAGTTTGTCATTTGCTGTGGTTGTTTTCAGTTTATTTGCTTGCAGGGATCTTCCCTTTCAGTTGCTTAGCAGGGAAGCTCCCTGCAGCTATGTTTGGAGTATTGCTCCTATTAATCCATGTGTTTGTTGCTTCTTGAATTTGTAATGATTCCTGCTTTCTGTTCATTGGTATGACAAGAGCACCTGGTATAGGACGGAGTTCAGATCTAGCGATCTGAGGGCTTTTTGTACTATCAGGTTTTTGGATTTTTGCAGGGTTTTTCTCTGGCCACCATCAGTCCCTTTCCTATCCTGTCCTATTTAGTCAGTAGGGCCTCACCTTTTGCTAATCCTATCATCCATCTGTGTATTGTGTTTTCCTATATCACCGCAGTCTTTGAATGTGGCGGGCTTGCTATTCTTTATCTATTTTCTGAGGCAGAGAGTTATTCATCTTTCCTTCCTTTAGGATAGCTAGTTCTCCGGCTGGGTTCGCGGCGCACAGGATGTTAGTTCACCCCTCGGCTACTTCTAGTGTTGATGGTTAGTAAGGGGATGGCGGCCAGATTAGTTGCCAATGCTCTTGTCACCTTTTACCAATGATTTATGGTTGTCTTCCATGGTTCCGGATCATAACACCGATGCTTCTTATGCTGATATTGAAGTTGAGGCTTCTTCACCTTTTTTTGGGCCACCACTCCAGAATTGTGTAACGTGTGTCGCATGGTGTTTGCATGAACGTGAGTGCTCTCACTATTACAAAAGTATACGAGCCACCTCCACTGTCGTGTTTGTCATGCCAAAACTGATAGACCTTGTGATAAACTGACTTGTTGACTCCAATATTTTGCTTGGATGTCCAGCTCTTGGCTTTCGAATGGATGGACGGACTTTATTTTGTTATTTTGTATTATTCCAAATGTCATGGCACTCACATGATGCAGTTTGTCAATTTTCTTGGAAGAGAGACCGCTATCTAAGAGTTGGATGAAGCGGTTTCTCTTTTCTTGGGAAAGCTTTTTCATGGCTGCTACTCAATTCGAACCAGCGACATTTCACTTCAGAATCAACCTAATAACACACTGAGCTGTTAGGCAAAGTGAGAGGTTGTAATTTATAGTATACAGGAAGAAAAAAATATTCCACCACCAGGAGTAAAACAGTAACAATGCAGTGACATGACAAGAATCTGCATAACTAATCATATGCTAAATAGCTGCAAGTCAAATTTATGTATGAGATAGCCAAGATGACTGTCTATAAAATGAAGGTCGTCTCATGGCTTGCAGCATTTGGTGTATGGACCCTGCAGGTGCCACACCATCTTTTGGCCCTCTACATCTTCACCCATGCTTGGTCCCCTGAGGAGTCACTACTTGTGACGAAACGCGTCGGGAGGCATGTGGGGCATTTTCATACAAGGACATAGGTTCAGATGTGCACCGTCCTTGTAAGGACGGGAGTCAAGGGGGTTTAGGGCAAGTTACATCAAGCCCGGATCTCAAGCCCCGCTGTGACACCTCCTATAAGAAATTGCTGTATTAAGCATTGGAAGATCTTCTAAATGGGTGAGACCCTTCCTTATTTTTGCTTTATCTATGTGTTGGATATCTGATAAAGGGGTCAAAGTTGTATCTTGCTGTTAGTGTCTATGGGATTGCTATATCCAAAATTACATATATATGTTGGTAGTGGGACCACTGTCCTTAATCCCCTGTACTACTTTGCATACTGACAACTTGACCCTACTAATCTCCAACACACATGGTTGTTATCCCCTAATGGTATTTGCCCAAAGGTACCCTGACACGGTGTGGGAATACGGACCTTTGGCTACCCGCAGGGTGATCCTATGTGTATTTAATATATTGCACAATTTTAATGAATAAAATTAAAAGCTAAGTTTTACAATTAATTCCTCACTGGTGCTTTTCACTAGTCTCAAGATCAAAGTTGTAGTGGATGTGAGATACGGAGCCTGAAAGTCAAAAGTTCAAAACATTGTTACCCTTTTGCTTGTCACTCTATATCGAGAGTGGGGAATATTCCCATGGAACTCAAATAATAAAATTCATTTAGAATCCCGGGGTCATGAATTAACATGCCAGAATTACTCCCAATTAACCTTTACATTACATGTGCTTTTTGCAGGTATACCACCTGAGCCTAGAACCCTACTGTCCCTGACCATGTGCTACATTTTTCACACACTAACACTAAATGTGAGGAAATCAAAGTGGTCCTTTTTCCCCTCAACACAATCCTTTACCTATTACTCTTTTTCTTTAAGGGGATGTGACGGGGGGTGTATTTAGGGACGTTTTTTGTCCATTAAATGCATGTAGTTGAGGTTAAAATAATTTTGCAATTTGGCTTCATTAAAAAAAAATTGCATCATTTGTCTTCTTTAGCGTCTGTGACGAACCGTCTTTTGCTCATAATGAGTTCAGTTAGTTGGCCTGCTATGCGTTCTGTCATGGACTTTCCAACTTTTTTATCTATCTTTTTCTCCTCTCAATTGATTTGTGACCACAGATCACATCAAAGTTGAATGTGCAGGTAAGCAAAAAACCCATAAAAGCAAAAACAGTGCAAAATATTTAATGGAACCCAATTGCAAAAATTATTTTTAGCTCCAAATAAATATATTTAAATAAAAGAAAATATTTCCAAAAGGTGGACAACCCGTTTGATGAATGTACATGCCTTAAGCCACTTTTACGCAGGTGATGATCAGCAGAATGAATGTACATAGGAATTATCGCTTCCAACCATTTCCGGGGTAAACAGCTGGGAAACGTGTTCCATTATATTATTACTATTTATTAGAACATCTTCACATTATATTTCATTTCTGTGATGGATAATCAGATCCTTGGGACTGTCGGACGCTGTATTAGGCTATGTGTTCACATGCTGAGTATTTGGTGCAGACATTTTCTGCGCCAAATCTGCATCTTCTGGCAGAAAAATGCACCAAAAACGTGGTGTTTTTTCCCCGGCATTATTGGTACGTTTTTCACTTACATTTTTAATAATGAAGTTAATGGGTGGAAGGGCGCAAAAATGCACCAAGAATTGAAATTCTGCAGATTATTTTCTGCATCAAATCTGAAAAGAAAAAAATAAGCAACGTGCACAACACTTCAGGATTCTCATTAACTTTATTGGCATAAGGATAGGTATGCAAACTTGTGACAAATGTGCACCCAAAAACACGAACGCATCAAAAACGCACACAATTTTACTCTACTATATCAGCATATTGTTAACAAAAAGAGGTCTAAAGCATAAAATATGGTCGTAAAGGTGATTTACAGCAGATTGTACAGTAATAAGGGATTATATATTACTCAGTGATCCATATATCATATTGCAGATAAATTTGAAGAACATATGGAGGCACAAAGTTTTAGGAGGAAAAAAAAAACGAAAAAAAAAATCAAAACTTGAAAATTAGAGTATGGATAAACTACTCTGAGACCCAACCAATTTCATAGCATGTGTGTTCTAACCCCAGGCTCAACCCCATTGCAGATGTTTGTTAAACTGACGTCGTACCACATGGAGTGCAGCTATTCTCTGTCCAGAGAGATCCCCTGATTGCTGGTTGCCTTTAAAGATGCAATTTAAAAAGACAATTAAATAGAAGAGCGTTCCCTACAGCACAGCGATAGATGGTGATAGATTATGGTGCAATAACGAATAGAATATATACAAGAAACAAAAATGTTAACACAAAGACATTCCAAAATGGAATATTTTACATATAACATATATGATATATTATATGCAAGAAATAAAAGAAAAATATCCAACATAGAATATTTTACATATAATACACAATATAATATAAATAATCCAGGACATTATCCAGGCATTCCTTCACCAGAGCCGAATATTCAGTTTAGTGCCTTACTCCTATATTATTACTCCTGGTCAAAACAGGTTTGCTGGCACCCGCCGCCGAGGATTCAGGCCCCCCCAACCCCACCCACAATGACTGCACCTGAATAGTTGCACTCAGGGCAAAAAGAACATGATGGTACACAAGATGTTAATGTGGCGCCCTGTGTCTCAGTAGCCACAAAGAATGGCTGCATATATATTTCAAATGGGTAGAACATGTATTGCCAGCTTTAGTGAGGTTTGGTTTTTCTGCTGAAAACTGCATACACGAATTTGCCTACACTCCCTTACTGGGGCTGTTCACCTAGTCTGAAGAAAAGGCTTGTGGATGAGCCCTTGAAGGAGAGGGGGAGGAGCTAAGTAGGAGTGTGAGGAAAAAGTTAGTTGGTGTCAGGGTGGTACTGTGAGGAGAATGTGAAATGGAGACGGTCCTGTATTGAGGTGACTTTTGAGTCCTCTGAAGGAGCTACCTGCTACCGGCAGGGTAACAGTCCCTAGGCTACCTAGACTTTCAGGGTCAGTGGCAAACTGAGAGACTGCTTAGAGCCTTTTTATAACGAGCAGTAAATTTGCCCAGGAGCTCAGTGACGTCATAGAATCCGGAAACTTGTACAACCCATAGTAAGTGTTCCTATAGGATTTGAGTCGCCTGCTTGCAGGAAGCAATCAAGGATCCAGAATATTTCTGCCTTGGAAATCCCACTATTTCAAGATACCTTTTCCTCATTAAGGGAAGTAGCAGAAGAAGGTTTACACTACCACACAGCAGAGAAACTGAACTCTCATTGGGGTAGGTCAGACCGCCATCCTAGTGTTTGCTGTATGGAAGGTTCCAGACTGTTCTCTGCAGAGCTTCAATAAAAGGTAAAAGCTTCCTGTCCTGTCTCTGGCTGATTATTCCCTGCTGCACCATCCTTACCTCAACTTCCACAGGAACCAGCCCTACTTCGGGGGAGGGGACAACCCTCTGGTACTGCATATTACCATCTAACTCCTGGGGACCTTCAGCAGTACCCGGCCATACCAAAGCCGAACATCTCAACTGATATCACAAACTGTTTATTTTTTTTTTCTCCCCTTTTTTTATAATTTTTAAGCCCCATTGCAAAGCCTGTCGCACGTGCCCGGTACGGCCACTTCACCACTCAGACCTCGTGACCTAGCCCTGTGACGTCAGAGGCCTACCAGAGGCTGCACATGTGCATTAAGGGCTGTGCCTATCACCTATGTGATATTGTTTTTTGGGTTGTACAATGTGCATCGTCGATCTACCCCCCCCTCCCCCCCAAAAAAAGGGACATCTACTCTGGTCTGTTTTGTGGACAGAGCTTGTTATTTCAAATAAATGTGCCCGTGAAACTTTTTTTAGGAACAGGTTGCAAAGAGATGGTTGGGAACTCTTCATTTTTTGTTTTTCTCATTTTTAGGGGTGTGTTCACAGTTGGGGAATGCCAACGATGCACACAACACAAATCCTGGCCTTTTATTGAAGGAAAGGGTTTTTTTAGTTTTTATGTAGATTGCTTACTTATTATATCTGTAAAATAGTTTTGAAAAAGCAGAAACATATCCCTAATAGATATTGTACTAACTGATTTGTCAGAGGCAATTTTATGAAATCCTAAAGCCGCGTACACACATTGACTATTGGGTCAATATTTTACCTCAGTATTTGCAGACAAAACCAGGGGTGAAACAATCAGAGGAAAAGTATTATAGAAACCCAGGCACCACTTCTGTTTATATCACCCACTCCTGGTTTTGGCTACAAATACTGAGGTAAAAAACTCACCAAATACTCAGTGTGTGCACGTGGCCTATGTGTTTCCTAAATGTGAAGCAATTGTGTCATTATTCTCTTCAGCACAAGGGGACTGGACAAATACTGACACCATTGGCTGTCCATCAGTAATGGTAAGGCCCGGGTGGGAATCGCCAAATGTATATAAGGGGAGACTCACATGCGGTGACCTAAACAGACTTGATTATGAAACCTCTGCAAATATGTGGAAATTGCTTTAAGAATCTTTCATAAATCCTACACTTCACCAACTGGAGGCTGCATATGTATTTACCAGACCAATGTCTACTTTATCCTATGTTCCCATGATGAATACTTGAAGAGGAGAAGAGTAAATCACTGGAACTGCCGAAGTAGTAGTAATAGAAGTCTTGTAGTATGAGTTAAAGAGGTTGTGTGGTCTAAACTTCTAAGTCTGCAGTCACTTTATGAATTCTCCCAGCCCACGCACTGTGCGCTGCAAGGATTCGCGGGATTCTGAGCCAGGAACGGCGGTCATGTTACCGCAATTGTGCGATATGCAGGTTCCCGGCCAGAACCCGCCTAGTGGAGCATGGCCTGGCGCAATAAGAGTGTATTGAGCAAAGACGCACTCACTACACATCTGTGTCTACTAATCGGATGCATCCACTCCATACACTTGCATTGAGCAAGGCCAGGCGACCCAGTCTGGCTCTGGCCAGGAACTTGCATATCGGAAAATTGTGACCACCGTTCCCGGCTCAGAAATCAGCAAATCCTCACAGTGAACAGTGCGTGTACTTGGGGGATTCATTAATGTGCAGTCAAATAGAGTGATATAAAGTGACTGCAGATTTATCATTTTAGACAGGACATCCCCTTTAAATCTAATTTGCATTAATGTCTGAATTTTATCCTCAAGACTTGTGATACTTCGGCAGCAATGAGAGCCTTTCCTTTCTCCTCAACGATGAATATTTAGTGAGTTTTTGCTGTTGCAGATTTTTTGGAGGATTTCTACACCTATTAGGTAAATTAGGTTGCTTCTGGTTTTTTTTACATGCGTTTTTGGTGCTGCAGTTTTTGTCTCCTTTTGGAATGTCATGTTTTAAATAAAGCTGCTTTGTTTTTTATACTTCATATTTGGCTTTGACAAAACTTTATTGATACACATGTGCCGATCACATGCATTTTTACTTTGTTTCTGCAGAGAAAATGCAGTAAAAATGCATGAGTTTTTTACAGGAACGGGTCCAGGTATTGCCCAAACGGGCCGGGTAAAAAGTTCCTTACCCGGCAGTCTCTCAGAGGCCCCACGTCCAGGGGACCCCTGACCCGGAGGGTTGTCATCGGTTGCATTGGTGACAGGGCCTCGGCCATCACAGTCCCGCAGGCCTTCCTCCAGTCTGCCTCTCCGGAGGCTGTGGGACTTAAAAGGGTGGTCTGGGACTTATTTACAAACCCAAAAGTTTTTGGGTGGCCTGCTAGTTTTCGGCCTTGTTCATGGGTAAACGGGACAAACAATTTCCAACAAAGTCCCAACGGGGACGGGCAGGATGGTCCCAACGGGGACTTCCAACATGGCAGCCGGGATCCGCTGCCTTTTTACTGCTGCTCCTCGTATTCCTCCTCCAGCACGGTATCAGGACTGTATGGCGGGGGAGGGGACTGAGTGTGCCTGCGGGCACTGCTACTCACCCTCCTCTTTACACTGAGGGCGAACCAGCCCCTCTCCCCGCAATGCCGGGTGTACGTGACAAGCTCGCCGGGCTTCAGGTCACGATCCGGGTGACCCAATGGGAGATGAGGGTTCACGTCCCGCCGGGAGACGAAGATTTCGGCCTCCATGCCCGGTTCAAAGATGAACCCCCATCCATGCTGGGGGTCAAACCGGCGGACTTGGCCCTCGTAGGTCGGGCCCGCACTCTGTAAGTGGCAACTCCGGAGGTTCTCTTTCTCCCGGATTGTACGGGCCAGCACATCGGCCTTTTGTTTCTCCCGGGCTGCTATCTCCCTGCCCAGCTGGTTCGACTGCCGCTCCCAGTACGGGGCTTGCTCCCTCTGCGCAGGGGTTGGGCCCAGCCGGTGCTCCCAGCCGGTGCTCCCCTGTGCTGGCCACAAGCGGCACCTTCGATACTGGGGAACTCCGCTGTGTCACGGCCTGCTGTGCCGCCTTGCCGCGGGCTGCTCCTTCAGGTGGGTCCTCGCGGGCATCTTGAGCGGGCTCTGCTGCCGGTATCGGGGACAGCAGGCCGAGTGGGGAAGCGGCGGCAGCCGGTATGGGCGGTGAGGAAGGCAATATGGAGGACAGGGGCAGACCGGGTCCCTCAGACACAGCGGCCGGTCCCTGGGGGACAAAGGGGCGTGGGTCGGTCTCCTGCACCTCCAAAACTGCCTCCACTTCACGTACCCGCACGACCGCGGCAATCTCCTCCATCTCGGCCGCCCACCGCTCCATAAGGAAGTGCACCTGGGCCTGCAGCCAGCAGCACATCTGCGAGGTCCGGGCTTCCACCCACGCTGCTGTTCCAGGCGCGGGCTCCGGGATCTCTGGCTTGCCAGACGAGGCGGACATGTTGTTGCCTTGGAGTCCAGGAACCAAATGGATAGCAGAGTCCTGGAGTCCCTGCCCTTTATCCACTCGGTCACATGGGACAGGGTCTTCACCCGCCCCCCCCCTTGGTCTTTTCGCGGCACTCGGTGCTCCTTCTGCTCGGCTTCACTTTTTAGCCGCACGCTTTCCTGCACCGCTCTGTTCCCAGGGGGCGGGGCTTCAACTCTCGCAGGGAAGACGGGTCTGACGGGAAACTTCGCGCCTAGGGATAGTGACAAGATGGCGGATTCTGAAATTTTTCAACGGGTCACTGCTGACTTCTACTTCACGGCGCACTTCCACCGGTAAGTGGATGGGTTCGAATCCTGTTCTTGACGCCAGAAGAGTCGATGTGTACCGCCCCGCGCTCGGCCGCAGCCAAGACGCTCGGGTCCAGGCTCGTTCGGTGGGTGGATCGAGCGCCTCCGGCACCCGGAGGTCACGTCGCTCTGAAGGGAAGCTGGCGCTACGTGAAGGAGGGTGATCTTCGGTGGGGATGTTCAAGGCCGGGGCCGTGGTGTTTAGGGATGTAAGTTCGTGACACCACCCACGGGTTGTTGTGAGTGTGGACACCACCGCTGCCATTAACTAGGCTCCCGGGGACGGTGTTGTGCAGCCTGGTGTTGACCCCTCCGTGGGCAGGGGGTGATGGTCGGTAGCTGTGAGGTGCAGGCGTGTTGGTGCGGCGCGGTGCAGGCGTGTTGGTGCGGCGCGGTGCGCGGCCCGAGGGCACTGTTGTACTCACTATGACAAATACACCGGAATCTCTGGTAAACCAAAAGGATGATGGTCGGTGTTCGCAGCCGGCTGCGTTTGGTCCCCCACCCGGTTCGGTGGTTCCCAGCTTTCTCCTGCACCTCGTTTTCTAGAATTTGACTGCCTATGCTTCAGCAACGATAGTCCGCTCCCCGGCTTTAGGTGTGTCGGGGAACCAGTTTGCCCGCAGGCGCTGGCCCGTGGGATCTTTCTGCCTGTGCGGTGGCTTTCTATCCCCCTCGGTGGGCTGTTGCCGTCTTTCGGGTCTTGGGAAAGGACCTAAGGTCCAGACCTCAATCAGTAAATTCGACGTGATCCAGTGGCTTCTGGACCTCGTTCTGGGTCTGAGTACCCCTCCTGGTGCTCCGGTTTCAAGTTGGTTCCCCGGTTCGGTACCGGCGGGCCACTACCCTGTCCCGGTCCCTTACAGTTCCACCACCCGTCTTCCCGTCTCCTGCAGGAGGCAACCACCGTCTGCCTCCTGGTCACAGGGTATCTGGGCTACGACCCAGACCCCTGACAGACGTTTGTGTTTTTCCCGCCCCAGGCTATCCAAACTCCTCGGTGGGGCGTGGCCAACCACCTGGCTCCGCCCCCTGGTGTGAACGTCAAGATCTGAGAGGGGTGCCTCAGGGTTTTTAGGTTGGCTGCTGTTACCTTGTTAGGGGACGGGTGTTTGTGAAAGGGCCTACCTGTGACTACCTGGCTAGTCCAGGGAGTCACACTGAGCTTACAGGCTCTACCAATGTAGACGGCACATGCCTCTGGGCCCATTGATTGGCTGCAGCACTGTCAATGTGACTTCACTGCCACAGCCAAGACCAAATAGGTTTACTTAAAGAAGACAAAGTCTTTAAGGTTGTTACTTCCATGTCAACTCACCCACTGACCCTAAAAAAAACAACATGTTTTTCTGCAGCACAAAATAATCAGCTGGGTCAGGATAAGAAGAATAAAACTGTCTGTCCTATAAGTGCCCAAATCCCCCTCGATCAGAAGGATGATGGCTCTGCTTTGTATATCGCTTTTTATTCTGCAGTGCAGGTTGTTTTCCTACAATTCCTTCTGTACTTGGTATTTGTAATATTAAACATCATAAATTATAAAAAAAAAAAAAGTATATGCACATCCTCCCAGCTGTGCTGCAGATGTCGCTCCACCAGCATAAAATAGATGATCGGCACAGTCACAGTCACACAATCATTTCAACTCAATCATAAAACACCTACAATTCGCAGTAAAAAAAAAAATTAAAAGAATTCTTTTCATAGAGAAGAAAATCTGAAGAAACCTCATGTGTACTTGTCACCTACATACTGTGTGGACGTGGGAAATGTAATGGCATGGTCTACTAGAACACTCAAGATGGCCATTAAAGAGGGCATTCCAGTTATTACCTATGAAAAGGATAGGCAATAACTACTAGAGTGGTGGGGGTCCAACTGCTGAGACCCCACAGATTTCCAGACGGACAGTCTAAAGACTACTTTACACACTGCGATATCGGTCCCGATATCGCTAGTGTGGGTACCCGCCCCCATCTGTTGCGCGACACGGGCATATCGCTGCCCGTGCCGAACAACATCGCCCAGAGCCGTCACACATACTTACCTGTCCGGCGACGTCGCTGTGACCGGCGAACCGCCTCCTTTCTAAGGGGGCGGTCCGTGCGGCGTCACAGCGACGTCACTGAAACGTCACTGAACCGCCGCCCAATAGCAGCGGAGGGGCGGAGATGAGCGGGACGTAACATCCCGCCCACCTCCTTCCTTCCGCATAGCGGCCGGGAGGCAGGTAAGGGGAGCTTCCTCGTTCCTGCGGCGTCACACGCAGCGATGTGTGCTGCCGCAGGAACGAGGAACAACTTCGTTACTGCTGCAGTAACGATTTTTAAGAATGGACCCCCGTGTCGCCGATTAGCGATTTTGCACGTTTTTGCAACGATGCAAAATCGCTTATCGGTGTCACACGCAACGGCATCGCTAATGCGGCCGGATGTGCGTCACAAATTCCGTGACCCCAACGACTCCGCATTAGCGATGTCGCAGCGTGTAAAGCCCGCTTACGTTCTCAATTACACATTTGATTTTTGCATATGCGTTTGATTATGATTTTTTTTTACATTTTTATTTGATTGTACCTTTTAAAGACAATGGGTCGTTTCACACATCCATTTGTTATCTTAATTATTGTGTATTGAATGAAAAAACCATGGGCCGATTCATCAAGACTGGCAGTAGCATTTCTAGGGTAAAAACACCGCCACAGAATGGCGAAAGGAAAGGGAAGGGTAACCCAGCGTCCGGGGAAGGGGGAAATGGTGACCCCTGACCAAACCTATCGTTTTTCCTGTGGTTCCTCACCACCCTAGATAGGTTCCGCACCGAGCTGGACACCAGACCCTAGGATGACCCTAGAACTGGGCCCTAGATAGGGAACGGTTGGGATGAGCTCTTTATCAACCCCACTAATCACTAAAGAAGACACAGGGAGCACACACAGGGGGAAAGCGCATGAACAACTTATCTCCAGATGTCTCAGGAAGAAGTTTAGCAAAGAGCAGCAACGATCCTACAGATGAGTGAAAGCCACCTGCTTGCAACCAGAGCTTGTAAAGGAACTGAATATCACCAGCACAAGTCCAGGGAAAATTAGAGTATTTAAACCCAAAGGGAAATACAGACAATTAGCAGCTGAAGGGAAGAGGAGCTCTGCTGGGTCCTAAAGGGAAAATGATGAAAACCCTAGCAGAGGATATATCTAGTACACTGAATACTACAGCAGGAATTATAGAAAGTTAGGGAGTATTTTGCACAGCCAAACGCTGTTGCCTTCT
Organism: Anomaloglossus baeobatrachus; assembly: GCF_048569485.1. Classification (NCBI taxonomy): domain Eukaryota; kingdom Metazoa; phylum Chordata; class Amphibia; order Anura; family Aromobatidae; genus Anomaloglossus; species Anomaloglossus baeobatrachus. Next base: position 58,061,815 of record NC_134359.1, read on the forward strand.
ATTGCCGGACACCACAGGACTGTCTGTCACACGTGACACACCCGTGGCATCTTGGTTTGACCAGTCATTTTGTGCTAAGAGATTCCCTTTATTGACAAATTCCAAAAAATATAAAATAACTGTTTTTGGACAGGTTATGAAAGGTTGGTTGGGAAAAAAGATGAGCATCACTCATCATTTCCTTTTATTGATTAACAGAACAGCATCTTGTAGGGTACAAAAACAACAAAAGAAAAAAAGGATACTGAGGATCCATTTTTATGTTGGTCAGGTTAAAAAAAAAAAAAACAACAACAAAAAGCAAATCACAACGGAGTTCCCTTCACATCATAGGCATGAACAGGGAGATCAGCCCAATTCTACGACACAGGGCTCAAACAACTCATACCCTAGTGGAAGATTCACATTATGGCTCAAGTTATGATAATAATAATCTTTATTTTAGATAGCGCCAACATATTCCGCAGCGCTTTACAGCAACACTGTCCCCATTGGGGCTCACAATCTAAATTCCCTATCACTATGTCTTTGAAGTGTGGGAGGAAACCAGAGAACCCAGAGGAAACCCACGCAAACACGGGGAGAAAATACAGACTCCTTGCAGATGTTGTCTGGGGTGGGATTTGAACCCAGGACCCCAGCACTGCAAGACTGCAGTGCTAACCACTGAGCCACCATGATCCAACTCTGATCTGCCAAAATTACAAAGGTCTATGAACCTGTAAGTTTGGGTGACAAGACCTGCAGTCTATGGATGACAAAAAATGGCCACCACTGGGTCATATTCAATAACGCTACAGATAAGCTTCTAGATGCTTGTTCTCACCCACAAAGCTCTCCACAGTGCGGCACCCCCCCTACATCTCCACCCTATTACCCCACCAGTTCTCTACGCTCTGCAAAAGACTTTCGACTAACATCCCCACTAATCCAACCTCCCACTCCCGGATCTAAGACTTCTTCCTAGCTGCACCAATCCTCTGGAACGCTCTACCCCAAGAAGCTAGGACAAATCACAACTTACTCAGCTCCAGATGCTCCCTAAAAACACATCTTTTTAGGGTGGCCTAATCACACTCCCTAGCCGAACTAAATTCACATAGTCTCGCCACGCCTTCTCAGAACATAAGCCCAAGTCAAACTCCATGGCACCCAAATGCATCTCAAGGTTGTGGTCGACTGGTCCAGGAAGCCATGATCTATCCCCCATTTCCTTGAGATGGCTGGACTGTCATTGTAAATAGGCACTTGTACCTTGCCCCCCCCCCATCTCATTGTAGATTGTAAGCTCTCACGAGCAGGGTTGTCTTTTTTCCTTATTCCAATTATTATATTTTCTATAACTGTTATTTGTTTGTATAAGACCTCCTGAATTGTAAAGCGCTGTGGAATATGCTGGCGCTAGAGAAATAAATATTTTTTATTATTAATTATTATTATTAGATGGCACCAGAAACTTGGGGGGAAAAGTTATCTTAGGAGAGCAAGTGCCAAGTAAGGCCAGAGTCACACTTGCGAGTGACTCGCGCGAGTCTCGCATTTGGTCACCCGGCACAGCCTGCCGCTCTCTGGACAGAAGCGGGTCAACTGCATAGAAATGCATGTAGCTGACCCGCTTCTGTCCGGAAAGTGTCAGGCCGTGACAGGTGACCCGATGCAAGACTCGCAAGTGTGACTCCAGCCTAAATCAGACCTTCACTCCTTTTTCAGCTTCCAGAACTACGGATGGATCTCCAATTTTAAGTGTATATAGGATATTTTCAGCTTGTAAATCCTCATCGGTAAAAGTACACGATGTCGGCTTTACACAGGACAATAAAAAAAGAAAAATCCATTATATTTATTTCTCATTGCATTACGAGGACATAATCTCATTTTTGAAGATTAAAAAAAATGAAGGTTTTGAACAATTAAAACATTTCTCATAAACATTCCCATTACAACTAAATATGGGGGGTGGGGGGGAGGGGAGGAGGGGTAATAACATCCAGAATACAGATTATGGATTAGGGCTAGAAGTAGTGTCTGATGACCTGATTATTTAACCCTCCCTCCCTTCCTTCAGGTTATCAAATGATGGACAGGGTGTGAGTAGGAGGATGCATTTTGTCATTGTAGGAGGAAAAGCATAAGCCGGATTAAAGTTAATGTGGAAGCAGACAATATAGGGTTCAGCAGGGACGTTTATAACCCATAAGTGGTTGTAGTGGAGGATTAGAAAGAAAATGTACTTTTTCTTTAGAGGGTGAGAACAAAGACATAAACAAAGCTGCAAGTCATTGGAGATGGAAATTTGAACCTACACGGTAATGCTTTTATAGTTCTCAGGACCGACATTTCTTTATAGAGTGACCAACATTTTATTTATTTTTTCATAAATTAATAGTACATGTCAAAATAAGAAACTTTAATATATTGTATTAGGTAAAGCCACTTTTTTTTCTAACTTATTCTTAAAAGGGAACCTGTCATTATTTTTTTCCCTATTAAACCAAAAATATCCCCTTCTGCAGCTCCTCGGCTGCATTCTAGGAAGGTGCACCTTGTTGCTAGCCCCCCTTGCAGACCCCTAAAAGAACTTTATAAAATCTTACCGTTTCCTAGGCAAATGAGTTGGGTTGGCCAGATGGGTGGGCTCTAATTAGTCTCCTGTCTCCCCCTCCTGGTGCTGTTCGCCGTCCCCCAAGCATGATTGAAATGGATGACGCCGCCCCCGTCTTGGTGCACACTGCTGGAGTCTCGCAAAGGCACATTTCGCTGTGCCCCTATTGCGGGGCTGAGCTTAAAGTTTCTCGCAGGCGCGAGATTATGGGAGGGTATGAGGATGACGCTGGTGAGGTCATACACAGCGCCGCCCATAATCTTGCGCCTGCGCAACTACATCCCCGGCGCTCGCGCGAGGGAATCTTTATGCTCAGACCTGTGATAGGGGCACAGCGAAATACGCCTGCGCGAGACTCCAGCAACGTACTCCAAGACGGGGGCGGAATCATCCATTTCAATCATGCCTGGGGGGCGGCGAACAGTGGCAGGAGGGGGAGACAGGAGAAGAATTAGAGCCCGCCCATCTGGCCAACCAACCTTATTTGCATAGGAAACGGTAAGATTTTATAAAGTTCTTTTAGGGGTCTGCAAGGGGGGCCAGCAACAAGGTGCACCTTCCTAGAATACAGCCCAGGAGCATCAGAAGGTGATATTTTTTGTTTAATAGGAAAACAACTGATGACAGGTTCCCTATAAGATAGGTCCTCGATGCTTGATTGGCGGAGGTCTGATTAACACCCCCAAGATCTGATGGTTGACGAGACCCAGGACACTGGAACTAGCACAGCTCCATACATTGTGTAGTGGCCATGAATGGCACTGCAAGCTCCCTCCCGTACAGGAAAATCAGAAATCCAGTATTAACCATGGGGACCCGACATTGTAAAGAAATGTGACACTTGTAATGCACCATAGACAACTGGTTGAGCTGTTGGGAGTTGGACTCAAACTGAGAGGATAGACCATCATATATCAGCTAACGAGAAATGGGGGGGGGAGCCAGCACTGCTTATGAGTGGCATGCAGCAATGAAAAAGTAAAAAGTGTAATATTCACAAATTCATTCCTACTGTAACAATTCAATGAGATTTTTGGCAAATAATTGATCAATGATTTGAGCCCCCCTGCCCCGTCACGGCAAATCTCTATAAGGGGGGTCCCTACACTACAGTTATAATATACAAACGTACCATAAGGTCTCGTATAATGCGCAGGACCATATAGGAACATCACCTACCTGAGAAGTGTCAGAACCGCCCCCCATGCTGCAAGGGCTGACAACTGCCCTTCATCCATGTCTGCTGGTCTGACACTGTGGGGGTTAGTTCTGACATTGTGCTGGTGTGTGTGGTTCTGCCGCACACGCTGGCACCTGGACTGCCCATCTACTCGCAGTTGTCAGCCCTTGCAGCATGGGAGCGGTTCTGACACTTCTCAGGTAGGTGATGTTCCTATATGGTCCTGCGCATTATACGAGACCTTATGGTACGTTTGTATATTATAACTGTAGTGTAGGGACCCCCCTTATAGAGATTTGCCGTGACAGGGCAGGGGGCTCAAATCATTGATCAATTATTTGCCAAAAATCTCATTGAATTGTTACAGTAGGAATGAATTTGTGAATATTACACTTTTTACTTTTTCATTGCTGCATGCCACTCATAAGCAGTGCTGGCTCTCCCCCCCATTTATCATATATCAGCTGGTACAGACACACAGCAGCTTCAACAATCAGCTGATTTAAATGCCTGTGTTGCATTGAAAGTGTCACTTTTTTTATATTGTGGGGTTTCTATGGATAATATAGTAAACTGTCTTCGATTCACTAAAATAGGAGAGAACTTGCAGTACCATTTGCAGCCACTATAGGATGTATGGAGCTCTGCTATTTCCTGTGTGCCAGGGACCTTTCAATTCTCGTTTTGTCTATCTATGTTGGTTTTATCACACTCATGTCCCGACCCTTCCCCATGGTAGGGAGAAAGGAAGTATAAGATCAGGAGCAGAGTCAGGAAGGCGGCTCAGACATCCTCACCTTCAGAGGTAACTCTGAGATAAGGGATAGCTAGGATCCTCCTAGTCTGAGGGCCATTCTAGGATCCCGGTACCCTGCTCTGTCTATTCACCATGACATACTGATATTGTTATCAGACCTACACCAATCCTAATGCTAAGTAATTGATAAGAAAATCCCGGTACACCCTTTGAATGTTGCGTAAATCTAAGCTACAATACTCAAATACTTGAGTACAAAATAGACTGCCCTACATAATCAAACTATACATTACGAGAGTGAAGAGTATAATGTACCAGAACATTTACATCATCTTTAGAAATGTATGGTTCCCATTGTTAGTTACTTTTTTACATTTTGACTGCTCAAACCAAGCCCTCAGTGTGTGAAACCAAAAGGTTACTCCCAGGATACAGCGGGTCACAAATGAGGAACAAGATCAGACTAGGTTTAAACGCAAACTTTATATAACCCAATAAAGGCAATGGGGATGTAAAGCAAATATAAAACACAAACAAATGTACAGTCAGCCAGTTACTGAACCAGGATCAGCGTGCTGGGCTAAGGACTGACTCCAATAAGACCGGAACCAACAGAAACTGTTTATCTAAACAGGAACTTCTCGAAACACTACAAGGTGTAAATCAATGGGTGTATGAAGGAGCTGTCCCTGGACCAGCACACCAATTAACAATCTTAGCAGAAACTCTAAATTCCCCGCCCTTCCCCCACACATAAGCAACAGAGGAAAGCACCCCGGGGTTAACCAATTGCTAGTGATAGAGATACCCAAACAACACTGCAGCAATGGCTGATGTGTAGTTTATATTAGACCTGGTCTGGCGCCAAACCCACTATTGCACACTTGTCTGCAAAAACAAAAAGAAATAGGCCAGGCCTGAGCTCAGGACTCACTGCTACATGTATTTATCTCCATGGCGTTCTCCAGGCAAAGGGATAGCCATTCTGTGTCTGGCTCTGCAACAGTTCTATATGGCACTGACAATCGCCAGGGACAGTTCTCCTAGGGCTGAAGTCACAGACTGATAGCAAGGCCTCAGATACAGATCTCCGGGTTCACTTCTGCAGCCGCTGTCTCTCTGGCAGCCGTTTATATCCACTCACAAGCAGCTGAGTGGACTCTGCTCGTACAGCAGCCTCTCTCTCTCACTCCAGGCCTGCTAGCACAGACCAGGACACCGGCAGCCACCTCTATCTCCAGGGTTGAGCCTAGAATGTACGGACTGCAGTCAGGTCATGGGCATGACCGGCTTGGTTGATAGGCGTGACAGTTTGGGTTGGGGGCATAGCGATGTTTTTTCCTGTACACTATAATCCTGCACCCCCCCATCTGGGGGTCTTACCCCCAGAACCCTGCTTCTATTATAATCAACTTTATGCCTATGTGGACTTAGAATAAGCTTTGTTTTTCTGTCTGGAAAGGTCGGGCTGGCAACATCAGGCTGCATTTTGAACACGCCCCATCACATGACAAGTTACATCACACCTATCAGCAGTCCGTACACTCTAGCATCTACCCTCGCTCCAGTCTCTCTCCTCTGAGTCTCTCCTCTTTCCTTCCCACTTCCTGTCTTTTCTTCTGACAGCATTCTCCTCTAAGCCTGAGCACACCTCCCTCTGCTGGACAGAAGGAGACACTGCAGCTGGAGTATTTGCAATATCAGCACTCTCACAAGTGCACACTTGGAGCAGCCAAACTCCTTTAGAGCCAAAACTGTTAATCAAGGAAGAAAAGATAAATGAAAAACCAAGAAAGTGGAAAGATACACTAAACTTTTTGGCCACACCAAGGGCGCACCAAGCGACAGTGCTTGGTTTGATCAGTCATTTTGTGCTGACAAACTCACTTTAAAAAAGGACTATGATACATTTTCACGGGAAGCAAAGAGAAAACACAGGAAGAATGAATTAAGTACGGTGATAGACACACCATTATTTTTAATCTTCACACATTCCATAATAACAGGGTCTGTACCACAGGACTGACGCATAGCAAATGTGGTGCCAATTTTCAAAAAGGGTACAAAATCTGAGCCTGGAAATTATAGGCTATGATTAAGAGCGTGTTATCGCTTGAAGTGAGTATGCCAAGTGTTTCTATTGTATTTTGTCCATGAACCGTATCATAAGACTTGACGTTTTTATAGAATAAAAATTTTTTTGCGGGAGCTAGATTTTTATTCCTAAATAAATGTCAACTTTACTGACCAGTGTCAGGTAGCTGTCTGATGAACGGACCCATGTAAGTTCGGTTCGGCGGGTGCAGCCAAACTATAAATTAAGTTCGGTTTTGGACTTGACCCAATGGAAGTCCCTAATTGGGCAGTTCAGGATCCTGCTCATATGCAGCCAGCCATAAACAGATCACTACCGCGGGCGGGTGAGAGGGTTTTTTTCCATTTTTTTGGGGGGGAGGGGGGGCACGCTACATCCAATCACACTGTTACTCCCAGTGTGAGCTGATCAAACATTGCACTCACACTGGGCTGAGTACCGAGCGTACCTAAGCACACAGATGCTCACATGAGTGGCATTCATACGTAAAGCACCCGAACTCCAAATCTAAACTCTGTCTTGTTTTTTTATAAAGTCTATGTTTGGTACAAACACCGAACCTTGGATTCACTCATCTCTACTTAGGGGCAATCTTTCTACAATGTACAAATATATGAAGGGACAGTACAGAGACCTTTCTAATGATCTTTATACACCCAGGCCTGCAATGGGGACAAGGGGCATCTAGTACGTCTTTTTTTTGTTTAGTAATTGTTCTAAATCTTTGATGCCCCTATTAATAATAATTAATAATAATTTTATTCACTTATATAGCGCTATTAATTCCACAGCGCTTTACATACATTGGCAACACTGTCCCCATTGGGGCTCACAATCTAAAGTCCCTATCAGTATGTCTTTGGAGTGTGGGAGGAAACCGGAGAACCCGGAGGAAACCCACGCAAACACGGGGAGAACATACAAACTCCTTGCAGATGGTGTCCTTGGTGGGATTTGAACCCAGGACCCCAGCGCTGCAAGGCTGCAGTGCTAACCACTGAGCCACCATGCCGCCCTATTGAGTCCGCCATATCCCCACAACCACACATGCACTATCTACACATATATGTTGTACATACTTTCCATCCTATATAGTGTCATGTATGGTTGGTCTTTGATCTAACTTGGTATTCATAATTACAGATGCAGATTCTTTACTGTAAGAGCTGTAAGACAATGGAACTCTCTACCATATGATGTAATGGTTGATTAATTACTAAAATTTAAGAGACGCCTGGATGCCTTTCTTGAAAAATATATTACTTGTTATGTGCACTAGATTCTGTGATTGGGCGTTGATCCAGGGAACTAGCCTGGTTGCTGTATTTGGAGTTGGGAAGGAATTTACTGTCTGCCTCATGGGCTTTTTGCCTTGCTCTGGATCAACATGTTGGGTTATAGGTTGAACTCGATGGACTTACGGTAAAGGCCGCTTTACATGCAACGACATCGCTAACGAGATGACGTTAGGGTCACGGAATTCGTGATGCACATCCGGCCTCGTTAGCAACGTCATTGCGTGTGACACGTACGAGCGACCGCTAACGATGCAAAATACTCACCTAATCGTTGATCGTTGACACGTCGTTCCTTTCCCAAATATCATTGCTGTTGCAGGACGCAAGTTGTTCGTCGTTCCTGAGGCAGCACACATCGCTATGTGTGACACCCCAGGAACGACGAACTGCAACGTACCCGCGTCCTCCGGCAATGAGGTGGGCGTGACTTTCCTGCGTGCTGCTCTCCGCCCCTCCGCCTCTATTGGACACCTGCTGTGTGATGTCGCTGTGACGCCGCACAAACTGCCCCCTTAGAAAAGAGGCAATTCGCTGGCCACAGCGACATCGTTAGGAAGGTAAGTACGTGTGACGGGTACTAGCGATTTTGTACGCCACGGGCAGCGATTTGCCCATGAAGCACAAATGACGGGGGCGGGTGCGATCGGCAGCAACATCGATAGCGATGTCGCTGCGTGTAAAGTGGCCTTTAGTCTACCTTCAACCTTAAAAACAATGAAACTATGAGCAAATATGTTGACCAGAAAAAAAAGGATTTCCCTTTAATGCATAGAAACATTTGTTCATTATTTAGGTGATCTATTGCAAACATAAAAAAGTGGTGTTATCACAATCCATGTGGAATATGGTAAAAAAAAAAAAAAAAGCATCCCCCACCCCCCCCAAAAAAAAACAATGAAACGTGTAAAATCCTGAAAACTGAGTATGCAACTCAGTGACCTTAAGAATTGCACTTTTCCTATAGATACATCCATTACATCGTCACATCCAGGAATCTGCAATGGGTAAGTGAAATTGACGGTGAATACCGATTTCCTGGCTTCCATTCACGGAGCATATAAATAACAAATCACTGACGTACCAAGGACAAGAGAGGGATGAGCCTTTTCTTTTAACATTTACCAAGAGGAAACCAGCCAATAGATAATGAAACTGCCTCCATTTTCATCCCCATGTCAGTAATTTAAAAGACTTCAGTGTAGGAGAAAGGTAGTTATTAGATACAAGGGGAGGTAAAGAGAATACAAAGAAAGCGATCCTCCCTCCTTGTGAACCGCTCTAAGAGAACACCCACTGAATATTATGAGGGAGACAAGTCACAGAAGTGCGATCATACCCAGCCTCATCTGCTATATGACAACAGACTCCTTCTGTACCAAAAGTCAAGAACATTTTACCATGGAACCTAACGAGCGTAAGAGAACTGAGAGTAAATATCGCAAAGGGTCAACTTTTCATATGAAAACATCAACTGCCCGGATAACTGGTGTTTTCCCATTAAGGGCTCATTCACACATTTAAAAAAAAAAAAATAAAAAAAATGAACAGAATTTGTTCCGAATTCCATCAGTTTCTCTTGGATGAGAAAAAAAAAAAAAATTGTCCAGCTTCTCCTATCGAATAGTCAATGAAAAACAAATATCACATAGATAAACTGAGTGCTGTCTATCCGTTTTTATTTTTTAATTTTTTTACAAGGACCCCTCAACTTACATTGGCAATTTGAACCAACCTTCAGATCAACCTATCAGATCAATAATATTTGCGCAGATCACTTGGTCCGACAAAATATTGAACATGTGAACTCCCCCATAGACTAGCATAGGTAAGATGGATAGAAGTGAAAAACACAAATAGTACTTGTATGTGAAAAAAGGGCGGCTGAATGAGCTGTAAAGGAGAAATCCAAAATACAAAAAAAACTTAGCTGCAAAAAATAAATGGTTCTAACACTTGATTCAAAAAGTTTTCTATTTATTACACACACATATAAAATTAAGAAAACTCTTTGAATGAGAAGGTTTGTCCAAACTTTTGGTCTGTATATACATATATACGGCACATATATATATATATATTACACATATATATACACACACACACACACACACAGTACGGACCGAAAGTTTGGACAAACCTTCTCATTTTCTTTATTTTCATGACTGAAAATTGTAGATTCACGTGGAAGGCATCAAACCTATGAATTAACACAAGCGGAATGAAAAAATTAAAAAAAAGTGTGAAACAACTGAAAATATGTCTTATATTCTAGGTTCTTCAAAGTAGCCACCTTTTGCTTTGATTACTGCTTTGCACACTCTTGGCATTCTCTTGATGAGCTTCAAGAGGTAGTCACCGGAAATGGTTTTCACTTCACAGGTGTGCCCTGTCCGGTTTAATAAGTGGGATTTCTTGCCTTATAATTGGGGTTGTGACCATCAGTTGTGTTGTGCAGAAGTCTGGTGGATACGCAGCTGACAGTCCTACTGAATAGACTGTTAGAATTTGTATTATGGCAAGAAAAAAAAAGCAGCTAAGTAAAGAAAAACGAGTGGCCATCATTACTTTAAGAAATGAAGGTCAGTCAGTCCAAAAAATTGGGAAAACTTTGAAAGTGGCCCAAAGTGCAGTGGCAAAAACCATCAAACGCTACAAAGAAACTGACTCACATGAGGACTGCCCCAGGAAAAGAAGACCAAGAGTCACCTCTGCTGCGGAGGATAAGGTTATGGGAGTCACCAGCCTCAGAAATCGCAGGTTAACAGCAGCTCAGATTAGAGACCAGGTCAATGCCACACAGAGTTCTAGCAGCAGACACATCTCTAGAACAACTGTTAAGAGGAGACTTTGTGCAGCAGGCCTTCATGGTAAAATAGCTGCTAGGAAACCACTGCTAAGGACAGGCAACAAGCAGAAGAAACTTGTTTGGGCTAAAGAACACAAGGAATGGACATTAGACCAGTGGAAATCTGTGCTTTGGTCTGATGTGTCCAAATGTGAGATCATTGGATCCAACCATCGTGTCTTTGTGAGACGCAGAAAAGGTGACCGGATGGACTCTACATGCCTGGTTTCCACCGTGAAGAATGGAGGAGGAGGAGGTGTGATGGTGTTGGGGTGCTTTGCTGGTGACACTGTTGGGGATTTATTCAAAATTGAAAGCCTACTGAACCAGCATGGCTACCTCAGCATCTTGCAGCGGCGTGCTATTCCATCCGGTTTGCGTTTAGTTGGACCATCATTTATTTTTTCAAGAGGACAATGACCCCAAACACACCTCCAGGCTGTGTAAGGGATATTTGACTAAGAAGCAGAAAGTGATGGGGTGCTACGCCAGATGACCTGGCCTCCACAGTCAGCAGACCTGAACCCAATCGAGATGGCTTGGGGTAAGTTGGACCGCAGAGTGAAGGCAAAAGGGCCAACAAGTGCTAGGCATCTCTGGGAACTTCTTCAAAGACTGTTGGAAAACCATTACCGTTGACTACCTCTTGAAGCTAATCAAGAGAATGCAGACAGTGTGCAAAGCAGTAATCAAAGCAAAAGGTGGATACTTTGAAGAACCTAGAATATAAGACATATTTTCAATTGTTTCACACTTTTTTGTTACGTATTTCCTTCCACATGTTTTAATTCATAGTTTTGATGCCTTCAATGTGAATCTACAATTTTCAAAGTCATGAAAATAAAGAAAACTCTTTGAATGAGAAGGGGTTTCCAAACTTTTGGTCTGTACTGTATATCGGTGTATATACATAAATCTACAAAGACCCAAGTAGCAAATCCATTGATAAGAACATACAAATGGAAGGATGAATATATGATTAAATAAATACTACTACAGTAAAATATATCTTTGTACCGTGTTAGCCAGTAGAGATAAAAAAATTGTTTAAAAGAACAGAGAGTTCTCAGTGGTTGATACCTTTTAATGGCTAACTGAAAAGATGGTAATAATTGCAAGCTTTCGAGACTACTCAGGTCTCTTCATCAGGCATGGTATAACACAAAATCTGAAGAGTCACGTATTTATACACAACAGGACTTAGAATAGTGCAGTAAAAAAAAAAAAAAAAAAAAAAAAAAAAAAGAACAAGTTATATGAAACAGAACTATCTCTATGGCAGGGGGACAAGCTGTTCTAGCCATAAATACTGCTGCAGTTCAGTGTGAAAGTTTTATTGTCCTTTGATAAGGGTCTGGTCCAGGGCTGTGACACGCTCGGATGGTCAGAGGAGCACATCTTTTAACTGATGTAAAAAGACATGAATCCATGAGACACATTCATTCCTTCTCTGAATGTGTCAAAGGTCATCATAAGTTTGTACTCCCATAGTCTCCTGTCTCTCTGGGACTTGAAGTTTCCTTTCAATACCAGCAATTTCATGTCCATGATGCTGTGGTCTGGGTTACAAAAATGTTTGGCCACAGGTAGATCCATCCTTTTTTCTCTAATTGTGTGGCGGTGAGAATTCATCCTTGTCCTGAGCTGTTGTCCTGTCTCCCCTACATACAGACCCCCAGTTGGACATTTGGTACATATAATTAAGTACACCACATTGGTTGTGGTGCAGCTGAACGTACCTGGGATCTTGTAGTCCTGATGTGATCTGGGAATCTTTATCTTGTCCGTTGTCAATATTAATGGACAGGTCTTGCATTTTTTCTGGTTGCAGGGAAATGTTCCTGTTGGTGTTGGAGAGGACAGGGAGCTTCTGACAATGATGCTTCTTAGATTTGGGGGCTGTCTAAAACACAGAAGTGGGGGGTCTGGAAAAATAGATTTTAACCGGGCATCTTTTTGCAGTAATGGTTGTAGTTTCCGTGCAGCTCCTCTAAACACCTCCAGATGTGGATTGTAGGTGACTACAAGAGGGACCCGGTTGTTCTCTTCTTTGGTTTTATAATGTAGAAGATGGTTTCTTGATATTCTGGTGGCTCTTATAATCTGGTTTTCAATTGTTCTTGGGTGGTAGCCTTGATTCAAAAAGGTTTTTCTGAGGCCCTCAAGGTGATTGTTTAACCGGGCATCTTTTTGCAGTAATGGTTGTAGTTTCCGTGCAGCTCCTCTAAACACCTCCAGATGTGTTTAACCGGGCATCTTTTTGCAGTAATCAGTTTCATCCCACCATCAACCTAACACTCAACTACTCCTGCACGGAAATCAACTTCTTGGACACCATCATTAAACTACGGAACAATGAAATACAGACATCCCTGTACAAGAAGCCAATTGACCGTCCAACATACCTGAAATGGGACAGTTTTCATCCAAAACACATAAAAAACTCTATTGTATACAGCCAGGCTATCAGGTACAATCGGATATGTTCCAACAGTACAGATAGAGACAATCACCTTGAGGGCCTCAGAAAAACCTTTTTGAATCAAGGCTACCACCCAAGAACAATTGAAAACCAGATTATAAGAGCCACCAGAATATCAAGAAACCATCTTCTACATTATAAAACCAAAGAAGAGAACAACCGGGTCCCTCTTGTAGTCACCTACAATCCACATCTGGAGGTGTTTAGAGGAGCTGCACGGAAACTACAACCATTACTGCAAAAAGATGCCCGGTTAAAATCTATTTTTCCAGACCCCCCACTTCTGTGTTTTAGACAGCCCCCAAATCTAAGAAGCATCATTGTCAGAAGCTCCCTGTCCTCTCCAACACCAACAGGAACATTTCCCTGCAACCAGAAAAAATGCAAGACCTGTCCATTAATATTGACAACGGACAAGATAAAGATTCCCAGATCACATCAGGACTACAAGATCCCAGGTACGTTCAGCTGCACCACAACCAATGTGGTGTACTTAATTATATGTACCAAATGTCCAACTGGGGGTCTGTATGTAGGGGAGACAGGACAACAGCTCAGGACAAGGATGAATTCTCACCGCCACACAATTAGAGAAAAAAGGATGGATCTACCTGTGGCCAAACATTTTTGTAACCCAGACCACAGCATCATGGACATGAAATTGCTGGTATTGAAAGGAAACTTCAAGTCCCAGAGAGACAGGAGACTATGGGAGTACAAACTTATGATGACCTTTGACACATTCAGAGAAGGAATGAATGTGTCTCATGGATTCATGTCTTTTTACATCAGTTAAAAGATGTGCTCCTCTGACCATCCGAGCGTGTCACAGCCCTGGACCAGACCCTTATCAAAGGACAATAAAACTTTCACACTGAACTGCAGCAGTATTTATGGCTAGAACAGCTTGTCCCCCTGCCATAGAGATAGTTCTGTTTCATATAACTTGTTCTTTTTTTTTTTTTTTTTTTTTTTTTTTTTTTTACTGCACTATTCTAAGTCCTGTTGTGTATAAATACGTGACTCTTCAGATTTTGTGTTATACCATGCCTGATGAAGAGACCTGAGTAGTCTCGAAAGCTTGCAATTATTACCATCTTTTCAGTTAGCCATTAAAAGGTATCAACCACTGAGAACTCTCTGTTCTTTTAAACAATTTTTTTACTACTACAGTGGGAGACAATTGCTAAAAAAATATCCTAAATGTAAACCATAGCAGTATAATTCGATCAAGCACAATACAGGAGGCATATAATGTATCTGATGGGAGAAATCAAACCATCTATTGAAAGGTTGAAGATGTTCGTTGATCATATAAGGCGCAAGTAGTGAAAAATGCAGGTTCTCATTGCCGAATATTCAGTTTGAGTTAAAAACAGAACTGCAATAAATATGCAAGAAAGGAGAGTGTCCTATTACCCAGTGAAAGGTGCCATCAGCAGTAACACTTGACGCGCGTTTCACATTTTGCTTCTTCAGAAGACATCTCCTTTTAGTATTATTTATTCAATTAATTATTTCCTTCCATTTTTATGTACTTATCAATGGAATACCAACTTGGGTATTTATTAATGTATAATTATAGGTTTATATACATGAATTATGTGTCATTTAAACGTTTATAAGTATGTGCCATCAGATCTTGTGTAACTTCATTTTTCCCACCTTTCAGTTATTTTAATTGAGTTTTTACTTCCTTTTTTGGGATATACATGTAATAGATAAATAAAGACAACTCTTTTTGACACAAATAAAAATACTGGGCTTTTTTGTAGGATTTGGTGTATTTTTGGTCAAACTCTTACAAGTTGTCTTGGCCCATTCACTTGAATTATGTATTAGGCTGCTCTCACATCAGTGGTATTTTGCCGCAATGCCGGATCTATAAAAAATGTGGTACAGTTCAATGGACTCGCAGCAAGATAAGTTCACATGCGGTCACATCCTTTTTCCTCCTTCTCTCTCCATAAT
Organism: Anomaloglossus baeobatrachus; assembly: GCF_048569485.1. Classification (NCBI taxonomy): domain Eukaryota; kingdom Metazoa; phylum Chordata; class Amphibia; order Anura; family Aromobatidae; genus Anomaloglossus; species Anomaloglossus baeobatrachus. Next base: position 58,077,045 of record NC_134359.1, read on the forward strand.
ATATTGCACACCCTGCCCTTCTCCAGATTGTCCCCCCACACTGACCCTCTACATAATATCCCCCCACACTGCCCCTCTCCATAATATACCCCCAAACTATCCCTGTCCACAATGTTACCCCTCACACTGCCCATCTCCATAATATCCCATCAAAATGCCGCTGTCCATAATGTTGGCTCTCCACACCGCCCATTTCCATAATATCCCCCAACTTCCTCTCTCTATATCTCCCACACTGTCCCTCTCCATAATGTTGTCCCCCCACACACTGCTCCTCTTCATATCCCCCCACAATGTTTCTCTCCATAATATCACCCCACACTATTCCTCTCCATAATGTTGTCCTCCCACACTGTGCCTCTCCATAATATCCATGTACACTGTACCTCTCCATAATATCCCTCTCACACTGTTCCTCTCCATAATATCTCATCACACTGTGCCTCCATAATATTCTTCCCCCCACACAGCCCTCTCCATAATATCCTCACACACTGCTCCTCTCCAAATTATCTCCCACACACTGTGCCTTTCCATAACTTTCCCCACAATGCCTCTCACCATAATATTGCCCTCACACTGCCTCTCTCCATAATATCTCCCCCATACTGTGCATTTCCATAATGCCATCCAAACTGAGCCTCCATATTATTCCTCCCCGTACACAGCCCCTCTCCATAATATCCCCCCAAACTGCCCCTCTCCATAATGTTGTGCCACACCAACACTACTTCTCTGCATAATCTCCCCTAAAAATACCGTTCTCCAGAATATCTCCCCCACACTGCCGCTCTCTATAATGTCGTCCCCCCACACTGTGCCTCTCCATAATATCCCTCCCACACTGTGCCTCTCTATGACACTCCCTTACTGTGAATACATAATATTCCTCCTGCCACACAGCCCCTCTCTATACTATCGCCCCACACTCCATACTGTCCCCGACACTGCCCCTCTCCAAACCATACAGTCTCCCCCTCAAACTGCCCCTTTCTATAATATTCCTCACCCTGCCCCACTGCCCTGGTTGTATTGTGCCCTCTTTCACAATATACCTCCATAGTCTGTTTGCCGTGGCACACATTTAATCATCAGCTCCTCCATGGAGCACTTACTGGGGCCGACGTGTCCACTGCCTGTGATGATCTCATCACAGTGCTGTACGTCGGAGCAGGAGCTGACAAGCTCTTTCCTGTTATGCCCAAATGCCGGCGCTCAGGTTTTCAAATGTATTTGTGTCTGAGAGACACAAATACATTTGAATATTAGAAGCAAGGGGCGACGTCTGCAGGACAGGTCCATGGTCCTATGGCAGGCCATATGCTCCGCAGGCCTGGTCTAGAGCCATGCTTATGTTATGAGGTCTTTGTGCCCTAATGGGGTTATGCTATGTGGTGACTTACAGAACACTAGATGTGCAAACACTGCATGGATTCAATCTATTTTTTTTATTCCAATTGCATTACAATATCCCATTATGTAAATTGATATAATGCCATATTTAAAAAAAAAAATAAAAAAAACAAAAAAAAAGTTTAATATTATAGCAACCTGAACTTATAAATAGATTATTATAACACAAAATTAAAACTATGGTAAAACAGCTCATAATGTGTATTAAATTAATAGTGCACTTATTACCATTGTCATAAATATTATCCAAAAGTGGCAAAGCTTAGAAAACAAAATAAGACTTTCAATTCATTATTCCCACTTCCACCCGATGCATTCACATGTGAACGCACTAGGTTACATAGAGCTCTGCAGCTTTTCAAGCACTCCCACGCCATCCATTAACGTTGCTCTGTAGAAAACAGCCAGTGTAGTCTGCACTCTATTGTCATCAGCACAACTGCCAATGTTACAAGGCATAACAATGAATGTTTCCTTTAAATGCACCTTAAGAGATACACGGTATACACTCCAATCATCTCTAAATATAGTGAGCATTATAGCACAGTTCAAAATTAGTTTTGTGCATTTGTGAAGAACATCGACCTTAAAGAGCGAGTATCTCGGAGAATCGCTTCATCTAAACAGAAGAATATCGCACTTTGGAAACCACTTCCATACAGGTAACTGAAGCATGGCGATTACTTTTCCGGTCTTCAGAAAGTATACATTTTTGTAGTATCATTGTGTAATTGCTAAAATTACATCTCAGATTCATTAGGATCTACTGAGAATACTGGCAAAGTCTTTAAAAAAAAAAATAAAATTTTTATATATATATATATATATATATATATATATATATATATATATATATATATATATATATATATATATATATATATATATATATATATATATATATATATATATATATATATATATTATATATACACATATATATATATATATACACACACATTATATATATATATATATATATATATATATAATTACTTATATATATTTATTTTACTTTTTTTATTTTTTTGCAAAACACTTTTAAAAAGGTTTTGAGTCCTTTTCCCATTTTGGAAAATTCTCTGCTGAAGTATGATATATTTATAATGTTTGGAGTTCACTTTTCCAAATACAGCACTCCAAATCTCCTTATTTTCCTCCCATTACAAATCCATTACAGCTAGGAATTTGATTTTCGAACTATGGAGGGACAGAGTGTCACGGGTGTGTCACAGGTGACAAACAGTCCTGTGGTTTCTGGCCATGGAAGGTCATAGCGTTTGGCTGCACAGAATGCTCTGACTTTCCATCGTTCCTGCCGTCAGTATTCATTGGTATAGGTAGCTTTCCTGCTGGATTCATCTCTCCCCCTTTTGGACTCAGCAGGAGCTCGCCTTCCGCCCAGCTGTTGATCATCAGCATTCTCTTGGTGCTTATATATCGAGACCTTCCTTGGGCTAATGCTGGTGATATTATTCAGTTCTTTCAAGCCCTGGTTGCAAGCACTTGACTTGTACTCAACTGTAGTGTAGTTTCTGAAAACTTTGCTGAACTTCTGTGTCATCTCTGTCTATGTAGTTCATGCTTTTCCCTAGTGTGTCCTCCTTGTGTCTTCTATAGTGTGTAGTGGGGTTGGCACAGTTCATCCCACCCTGTTACGAACCGGCGCCGCCATAGCCGCAAGCAGCCTGCTGCGGTTCCTGTTGCGCCCAGGCGCCGGCTGCCGTTCTTGGCCGTGCCTCGGGTCGTCCAGTTGGCTGTTCCTTCCACCACGTCTAAGTGTGGAGAGGCGGCTAGTGCGCATGCGTGCGCCGATTTACCCCAGCCAGAGTCTAAGCCCGGTGTTTTGCCTAGTGAGCATGCTCAGCCTGTTTGTGTTATGTCTGAGACTAAGTCCTCAGTTCAGGCTACTGAGCATGCTCCCACAATTAACCCTAACAGCCTCTTTGCACAGGTACTTGGACTTCGTGCTGTGTCTAAGTTCTGGGATGTGCCTACTGAGCATGCTCAAACTGATAGTCTGCTTTCTAAGCCTGTGGCTCAGGCTACTGAGCATGCTCAGGCACTTAGTGCATCAGAGGCTAGGTCCGGTAAGAACCTCACTGAGCATGTCCGTGAGGTGGCAGGCCCTGATAGGGCAGAGGGTGTCAGGTGTCCTGATGACGTGGCAACCCCGGACTGGCTCGCAGAGGCCCGCCCCTATGATCTGGCACCTCAGTATTGGTCGTCAGACGATGACTGGTGAAGTATTTGGGGCGTGGCTGCCATGAGGTCATCAATGACGTGGCGGTTCCGGATAGGTCGCATGTGACGTCACTGATGACATGGCACTCTGCTATTGGACCTTGGTGGTTCCACCCTGGGTTTGGGCGCGGACCCAGGTTATAAAAGGGGCTGGAGACAACATGGAGGGGCGCAGTCTTCACTTTTGCTCAGTCAGAGCACACCTCCATGTTAGAGCCTCATTGCGGCATAAGCCAATGTTGGGAAGCGGTAGGTAGGGTTAGGCGAACGGTGCCTGTCACGCCAAGATTCGTGGCTCGGCACATCAGGGTCAGGCGCCGTGCTTCCCTCCTGCCGTTCCAGTCTTGCTATAGCAGCCCAGTGGCGTTAACTGGGCTGCGGCTGCTGTGCTTCCTGTCCGATTGTGCCCCCTACGCACACGGACAACGCACCTGCTGCGCTACCTGTCCGATTGTGCCTCCTACGTACACGGACAACGCACCTGCTGCGCCACCTGTCCGATTGTGCCCCCTACGCACACTGACAACGCACCTGCTGCGCCACCTGTCCGGTTGTGCCACCTACGCGCACGGACAGCGTACCCCAGGACCCCTGTGGAGTTAACAGGGTGTTCCTTATCCTCCTCGGCTTCCCGGTCAACGCTACTGGTGTACCCATCTGGCCTGATGTGTCCCACGTGGCCAGGCGAGAGGTGGCCAGAAACGCTAATCGGAGGACCGCTCGGCCTGACGTGTCCTACACACGTGGCCGACAGGGCGCTTTCGTGGCGGTCTTCCGGTCAACGCTACCTGGTTACCACCCGGCCTGACGTGTTTCCTGCACACGTGGTTGGTGTAGTGCTAGGTGCACCAAAATGCTAATCGGGTTGTCGTCCGGTCTGACGTGTCCCAACACACGTGACCGGTTCCCAGAGTTCCTGGGTTATCTCAGAGCCATCCAGCTCTATAGTCTCCGCCTAACCCTCAGGTGCCAGCAGCTCCTTTGTCATCTGGAGCACGGTGGGCCCCGACTGGCGATTAGGATATATACCCCCTGGTCCTAATCTGCCGGTCCCCCCGTAACACACCCGTTCCCTATTTAGGGTCCAGCACTAAGGATATCTAGGGTCAGGTATCAGGCTCGGCGCATAGCTACAGAACCTATATAGGTAGAATGATGAGGGACCCCAGGGACCAGCGGTAGGTTTGGTCAGGGGCCACCATCATCCCTTTCCCTAGACACAGAGTTTCTCTTCCCTTTCACCATTCGCTTGGTACTTCCCCATACCTAGTGTGACACAGAGGGACAGAAAAATGGAAATGAATAATACAGATGTAAACTTTTCTGAAAAGGACGTCTGAACCAGTCTTGAGTCCAATCGTGACAATGAATTACAAATGTGACCATCTCCATGTTGCCTTTACATTGCATTATTCTGGTTCATAAAACAGACCAGAGTAGTGCATGCTGCATTTTTCCTCAGTGTCATATAGGAGTATTAAGGCCCTGTCACACACAGAGATAAATCTGTGGCAGATCTGTGGTTGCAGTGAAATTGTGGACAATCAGTGCCAGGTTTGTGGCTGTGTACAAATGGAACATGTCCATGATTTCACTGCAACCACAGATCTGCCAAAGATTTATCTCTGTGTGTGATGGGGCCTTTAGAGTCTACCCTTCCATCCAAAGCGCAGGAGTAGGTAATACCGGTGGTGAAGGACTGCACCTGTCTTTTTTGCATCCTGCATTTTTATTCCACGCAGATCAGTCCGCATGGAAAATCAGCCATGTGCCCTGGCACACAAGCTACTATGGGTCAAAGTGCTCTCTGTGTGAGCTCCGTGGTGCGCAAGGACCAAATATATTCTTGCCTCAACGAGCACTTACGAATACTTTTCAAGAAGTTTCCACATGGGCATAGACAACATGATCAGCAATTATTAAAACAAAGTAACACTGATTACAATTAGACCATAAAACACATACCTCTGTAAAGTCCAAAGACGCCCTCATAGCGCACTACTTTCTTGAAGCAGTCAAAGCTGTTTTTATACAAAAGCTCCCCTACAAACGAGGACCGCTGGTTCTGCATGCGAGTCTTTACCAGGTCAATAGGATAAACAGCTGTAGCTCCCACCGCTAGAGATGTGACGGGAAAAAAAAATAAGAGGAAAGACAATATTATAAAGTGAAGCTATTCCTTTAATTTGCAACTGAAGAAGCCTAAAATGGTGTGAAGGCCACAAAGTGGCCTCATTTACACGATGTACAACCTCCAAGCTGTACAGTTATGCAATATGGCTCCCAATACCACTTTGTATCTCCACATACAGTTCCTACAATAATCTATTAAAAGGAGAATTGTGAGCTTGAAATTCTCATGTGTATTTTGAGAGAAACCACAAATGGAATTTCGTGCAATCTTGTCTCGATCTTCCACCCAGCTGAAGAAACAAGGAATGTCCAAGGGGGCAAGGTATTAGTGATGGAAAAAAGGAAGTTTTAACCTTTCCATCAGGTTAGAAGTACAGATAAGTGGACCCGTGGAAGTTCGGTTCTGCGGGGTTAGCCGGACTTTAGATAAAGTTTGGTTTGGGACCCAGACTTGACCTGAACCCCAATGGAAGTCACTAATTGGGCAGTCCGGGTCTCTGCCCACATGCAGCCAGCCATAAACAGCATACTTTCGGGAGAGGGTGGATGGGGTTTTTCCTTTTTTTTTTTGGTGCACACTACATCCGATCACGCTGTTACCCCCCAGTGTGAGCTGATTAAACACTGCAAGCAGTTCACACTGGGCTGAGCACCGAGTGTACCCGAGCACAGCCATGCTCGTCCAAGTAGTTTGCATATGTAATGCATCCAAACTCTGTTTTTTTTGTAAAGTCTTTGTTAGGCCTCCTTCACACGTCCTTGTCTCCGGTACGTGTTTGGTCCGTTTCCTCACGTACCGGAGACACGGCACATGTAGACCCAGTAAAATCAATGGGTCTGCGCTCACATGTGTGTTCTGCGATGGACAGTGTGTACGTGTGGAGCATATGTGTGCCCGTGTGCTCCACACGTAGACATGTCAGTTTTTCTCCGGCATCACGGGTGTCACACGGAACGCAAACGGACCACACGGAAGTGTTCCGTGTGATATGCAACATAGAAAACACATGTGTCAGAGAAAAAAATAATAAAACTTTACTCACCTTCTCCAGCCCTGCAGTCTCTGCCGCTGCTGTCACTTGCTTCCGACCGCCGCTCATTATGCTCATCGCATATTCACTCCACTGTGGGCCGGAAGCAGCAGCGGGGAGTCGGCAGGACCAGAGACCGAAGATCAGCACCACGGACAGCTACGCCAGGGAAAGGTGAGCAGAAAGTTCCCGTTCTCCGTGTGTTATCACGGATAACACACAGAGAACACACGTGTGCCATAAACACGGCTCACGGAGGGCAATACACACCTTTGACACGTCTGTGAAAAATGTGCGTGATTTTCACGGACGTGTGAAAGAGGCCTTAGGTACGAATACCAAAAACAGAACTTTGGGTTCACTCATCTCTACTAAGAAGACAAAAATAGCTGTAAAAGTACATGGCGATGTTTCGGTCATATGACTTATCAAGCAAGACAAAAATAAATAGCAAAACTATTTTTATCTCATTTTGGTTGATAAACACCATATGGCCGAAATATGAATACATCGTTTTACTTTTATTTCTGTCATTCAACCTGATGGAATGAATAAAATATGAAGTTTTTGCCTCTTTGGTGCAGCCTTGTAAAATTTTTGTAAATGCATCGTCTATTGGTATCATGTTATAGGGCAAATTCTGGTTGAAAGTCCAATGGGTGATCCTAGTCAGTAACTGACAATGTCTATGCACTTATACAGGGAATGCCGTCAGTCACTCATTAGGACCACTGATTGGACTACTTAGCATAGAAAGAGCCCTGATTTTAATATGGTAGAACTTATATAGAATATTCTCCAACTAACGTATATAACAATACTTGGAGAACAGATGTGACAGCTTTACTGTAAGAAAAACAGCTACTAATGTTTGATGTCCGCATTGTGACTTTAAAGGGAATCTGTCAGCAGATTTTTGCGACCTCATCTGCGAGCAGCATGATGTAGGCAAAGAGACCCTGAGTTCAATGATGAATCACTTAGATTAGTGGTTGCAGCTGTTCTGACACAGTGAAAGATTTTAGATTTTGTATGTAGCAGAGCTCTGAGAGCTGCCCCCGCCCACACCAGGCTTTAAGTGTACATTTCCATAGGCAGAACCTGCTAATCACAGAAGGGGGAGGAGTTGGACCAGAGCTCACACTGCTGCTGAGACCCACTAATCAAAGATAAGAGGCTTAAGCTAAAGACCCCTTTACACACTGCAACATCGCTAGCGATATCGCTGTAACGTCACCATTTTTGTGACATAATAGCGACCTCCCCAGCGACATTGCAGTGTGTGAAACGCAGCCCCCGCTGTGAGGTCGCTGATTGCTACACATCTCTCAGGAACATTTTTTGGTCCTTTGTTTCCCGCTGCGCAGCATGCATCGTTGTGTTTGACACTGTTACAACGACTTTGTTAGTGACTTCCCTTTCAAATAGCGGCTTTGACACATCCCCAACGACCAGCTAGGTCGTTCTGCAGGTCCGTACCGCTGCTGCGTCGTTGGCCAGTTTTGCCTGTTTGACAGCTCACCAGAGACTTTCCAGCGATCCCGGCCAGGTCGGGATCGCTGGTGGGATCGCTAGAAAGTCTCAGTGTGTAAAGGTGCCTTAACATTGCAGGTAAACAAAAAAAAAAAAAAAAAGACTGAGATAACAGACACAGGGCTAAATTCTCTGTTTTAACACTTGCAGCATGCTGTCTTCAGGTTACATTGCAGAAATCTGCTGAGAGAGTCCCTTTAAGCACATTGGATTGTTACACATTATCTGCTCTAATATAGGTGCACTTATGGATAATCTCCATTGGAAAGCTGAGAAAGCATCGTCAGACAGGACCGAAATGCTATCCTATAATTTTATAGGGACTTCCTTTAATTTTCCCATAAACGTTTACTTTCAAAGCTTTCCAATGTTAATAGATTTTATTGTACAAACTTATGAGAATATAATTATATAATGTAGATTTTTATTTGATAGGAAACCCTGCTTCTCACATTCACTTTTATGAGGCTATAATAATATATAAAGTAATTTTTAATATACATTTAATTGAATTTCATTAACTTTTGCCTTCCTTTTAATTTTCTAAACTCTCTGTGTTCCTCTATTCTTTCATCTCCGGCTCTGCTTCGCTTTTACTACTGGCATCGCACATAATTAACGTGAGCGTAGAGTACTGTATCCGGAAGTACTGTGTTATTATAGAAGTCCTACTCTCAAGACTGTCTGGAGCCAGAGGTGGCACTGCCGAACTGGCGGGGCCTTGTGATCATGGGCGAAAAAAAAATAAAGGCCCTCCAGTTTGTGCTCTATTGAACAATGCAATGCACCTTCGCAAGTCTGAGATTGTATTACATTAACCCAAGCATGCAGACATATCACTCACCTCCAGCAATTGAGCCCAATGTGAATCTGTAGGCAGACTCAGCAACCTGGAGCCAGATGGGTCTACCCACGTCACTGTAGGATTGCTATAGGAAAGAATATGGAAGAGTTTATGGGAAAATGCAGAAAACTCAATATTTTAGAGTGACTAAACTCACGGGAACAATGGAGTCTGTTACCAATCTTGCAATATACATCAAGAAGGACTTGTGCCGAAAGTGATATATGTAAGCTAATAATTTTATATATGGTACATAATAAGAACTAGGCAAATAATATAGAAATAAAAAAGTTATGCAATGTGATGTATTGTTATGTAGTAGCCAATCAATGGTCATAATGGTGAGGAGGTCAGAATAAAGGACACATCAATGCTGTGGCCGTCATTATGGTAGATGAGCCCATAATGGCTAGTTGGGAGTGTGAACCATTTATGCAAGGCATATCTATAACATGGCGATGTCAGGGAGGCACTGAAGACTTATAAGGGAAAGTTATACTGGAGGAACATTTATATTTGACTGTGGGGGAAACTAAATGAAGGGATCAACAGCAGCTTTCGAGCTCTAAGTCCTGCTAACTACGCCTCCAAATAAGCGGTGCAGCAGTGTGCCGCTCAGGGAAACCCTGCTACTACCTAATCTCCTGAACTGCCCCTTTGAGATCAGCAGAGTCTAATCATTAATATGGCTGCTTGGCAGTATAGTCATGGCCGCAAGGTCCTTTCAACATCATCCCTGCACCGGTCTGTACAGGACAGTAGGCTGAGAAACAAAACCAGGACAATGCTGGAGCTTGGAAATTTGGGAACCCACTGGAAGCCAGGTATACTCCTCCTGCAATGAGTGCATTTATCTTACACAGTGTACAGTTGGTTTCTAAAGAGCTCGGCCGTTAGTGCCTGATTAAACTATGGCCAAGTGTGAATGGCAGTTATCTTCCAGAATAGGAGTTAAAGGGGTGGTCCACTACACAGCATAGTGGCCACACATTGATATAAATCTCATAAAGAAGACTTTTCTCAAATACCTTGTGTAGTCAATAGTGCCTCTGAGCAACACCATTGCAGTCCACTCACCCCTATCACAAGACCCCCGGGATTCGTGACCTCAGATTCGGTGACGTCACGTCAACTTCAAGTTGACCCGACATCACTAAAGCCGGCCCCACTCTTTCCGAGTGGCTGGGCTATGGACGGAGTTTCACCGCTCGTCACAGCCCAGAATTGCTCCTGCTTGCAGCACTTTGCAGTGAAGGGTAGCGCAGGTGAGATGCCGTGGCGAGCAGTGAAACTCCGCCTACAGCCCAGTCACTCAGGAAGACTGAGGCCACCTCGGTGATGTTGGATCAACTGAAAGTTGACAAGATATCACCAGATCTCAGAGGTCATGGAGCCCGAGGGTCACATGATTGGGATGAGTGGACCACAATAGCGCTGCTCAGAGGCTGAATTGACTACACAAGGCATTTGAGAAAAGCCTTCTCTATGAGCTTTACATCAATGTGTTGCCACTATGCTGTATAGTGGACCACCCTTTTAACCCCCATTGATTTCTATACAGCAGTTATCAAGCTCACATCTATCCCACTCCCTCTCAGCTCCTGAGAAGCTGCTGCTATAAATCTTGCAAAATCCCCAGCCCACTAGCCTGTATAAGCCAAATGCAAAATTTTTAGTGAAACCGAAATGCAAAAATTATTTTTAGCCTCAAATACATGCATTTAAGTAAAAAAAAAAAGTAATGTCCCCAAAGATGGCCAACCCTTTCTCTGCCCAAGACCCCTGGGATTTCACCAAATCCTAAAAATACCAGAGCTAATAATTACTAATTATTTGTCGCTATACAGGATAATTTATTTGCTGCTGTTATTGGATCGTCTGGTTGAAGAAGTTGTAGCACCCATGTGTACCACTCACTAGCTACACAGTCTTATAGGGAACACTGTCCTGCACCCCCAGATATTGATGATCTATCATTAGGTTTTACAGTCTCTGAAAACTCTATCAAAGTCTTACACATGGGGAGTGTATAGCAATGCAAGCTTTAACATGTAGTTATTGCTTGATGCTTTTCACATTGTAGGTGTTACTTGATGCTACAAAATTGCCATGAATCAGGAGGCTCCAAAGTAGCCGACGCGAAAATGCAGCAAGGGACAGACGTAGAATATCATAAGCAGAAATTATACGTTTACATGTAGTAATTGCAGCATTTCAACTTAGGGCTCGGCTACATGTCAGATTTGAGGTTTTGTCTCAGTGATACAATTGCTGCACTAATAGAAACATGCCATGAAGAGGCACAATAACCTTTCTTTTCTTTTTGTCTTTATAGGGAATCAAGCAAAGTATCTAAGGAGATAAAAGATTCTGATTCCAAAATGTGGCCTCATACACTCACTTGTCACTTTACTCTTTTTTGGATCGTGATGAAGGCTCTTTAAGCTGAAACGCATTATCTGATTTTTCCACCATGGACTGTATTTAAGGTATTGCCAGGATTACTTCAGTACTTTTGTTTTTTAATTATATTTAGAATAAAAGGTGATTTTTTTTTTAACTTATTTCAACGTGATACATTTTTTGGGGGGTGGTAGCAAAAGTTGAAAGAAATGTGTGTCATATATATAGATTATATGTATTTATTTAGATTCAATAATATGGCTATCTCTATGGTATGGAATATCTATAGCTATATGGCAAAATGTAAAAATTAAAATACCATTATAGTATAGCAGACGCATTGCTGAATTGGTTTCTATTTTATTACATCACATTTATCAATATCATTTAGAAATTTGGCACGAGATAAATAGTCTTAACTAGTGATGGGTGGACCCGGACTGTAAAAGTCCGGATCCGCGCGGTCTCAAAGCTGCCCATGTGCCAGACCCGGGCCTGGGATTCCGGGTGTTTGATCAGGATCCGGCACTCAAGAAATTAAAAAAAAATAAAAATAAAAATGAAAAATAAAGAAAATAAGAATGAAGCGAGTGCTTCATACTTACCCAGGCTCCATCGCAGCTGTAAACTGCTCCCGCGCAGCTGCACCCTGCTCTTGCAGCCTCCTTGGGCTGCTCATCATTGCTCATACATACGCACGGCTTTCCCCGCCCACCGGCCGTCCTGGCGTCTGTGATTGGCTGCAGTCAGATGTGCCCCCAGCCTGTGTGACAGTGTCTCCCTGCTTCTACTCACAGGCGCAATTATTTGGTTTCGTTCTTCTCTTTCTCCCATTTGCTTGAAGAACATAACCACCTTAGGGCCACTATTTAGTGGTACCCTGGTGTCTTACAACAAGTGTTATGGCCCTTTTCACATTATGTCTAATACTCACAGGCGCTGTCTGCAGGTCAGGATCATGATTCATGAACCAGTAGGCTCAGGATGAGCAAAGGAGGAAATATCACGGGGGCAGCTCATCGTGAGCCTCCTGCTTCATGAACCATGAACCAGGAGGGCTCAGGATGAGCAGAGGAAGACACATCGCGGGCGCAGAGATCTGCTCATCCCTCTCCCCCCATCTAGGGGGTCTTACCCCCAGAACCCCACTTCTATTATAAACAACTCCATGCCCATGTGGACTTAGAAAAAGAATGTTTATTCTAAACCGGGCTGCATTTTGAACACGCCCCCATCACGTGACAAATTACATCATACCTGGAAGGAACCCATATATTCTAGCATCTACCTTTAGTTTTAGTGCACGAGCTAGACACACGCAGCGCCGGAAGTGAATGTGCAACCTGGAAGCAGCGGCCCGCCATAACGGAGCTTCGGGGAGTACACCGAGTGCACTCCTATCCTCCTATCCCTTCCACTAACATTTTTAATTGCTGGATTCTGGTTCCTATAGACTTATATGGGTACCAGATTCTGGACCGGAACTGGATTTTTAAAAGAAATTAGCAGGGACTCGCCGATCTCGGTTATCTGCAAGTCCGCCCATCTCTAGTCTCAACCCTTAAAGTGGAAACTTTTTTGCCATGGAACAGAAGTGAGAAGGCATAAAGTTTATTTTATGGTACCAACAAAATGTTTGCCATAGTTCTTATAAAAGTGACAAAAATGATTAATGAGAATGTTTTGGAAATTTACAGGGGGTTGAGCTCTTTTTTGGTCTATAGAGTCCTAAAAATAGATGAAATACGGAGGACCCCAAGTAATCATCTGTAATCTATAGGGGATTCCTGCATCTGTTAACATTTTCTGTTGCATTACCAAGTGTAAAATGAAGCATTACACGGTTTCCATTGAAAATAATACACGGATATTCAGGGTCCTCTGGAGAACACATAGATGCTCTTTTTAGTCACTGATTAATGGAGGTCCTGAAGAAGGAGTCTTATACTAATAATGCAGAATGCATTTTTAGTATATTATATATTTAAAAAACAATTTTCTGTATTAGAAAACCCCAAACAGTAAATAAAAAACAAAAGTCGCGTTCTGCACAAATTTCCAAAAAAGTTAACTTTTTTTGTCTTAAAGAAGACCCTTCATTGGATTTTTTTTTTAACTAAACTAAGTACTTATTTCAGTTGCTGCTGTTCCGCTGATTCTGAAACAGTTTTTATTTTTACTCTGTGCACCCCCAATCCAAAGTTATGCCCCACGCCGCTGACCATAATACAAGTTTGAACTTCAACCAACAGGGCGTATACCACAGAAATTCTCATTTTCTCCTCTGATATTGGCCAATCGAAACACAGTCAAGCCCACAATGAAGGTCTGTGGTATACACCCAGTTGGTTGAAGGGAAAATGTAAACCTTTATCACCGGGAAAATCACTTTGGAAAAGAAGGGTACAGAGAAAAAAAATATATATTCCAGAATCAGAGGGATTGTGATGATTGGAGGAGGTAGTAAAAGGAGTATTCCCATCTCCAAGATAGTGTCCTAATATTTAGTAGGTGTAATAATATTAGCAAATACCTCCAGTTATAAATATAGTATAGTTCTTTTGATTCAATATGTCACATACCTCATGTTAAGGGCATTGCAGGACCATAGGTATTTATGCTTATGACCAAGCATGTAGTCACAGTTAGTTGCCAGTGGTAATAACCATGGATACCTAAGGCCCTGCAATGCCCTAAATATAAAGTAAACAACATAGCTATTCAGGAGAACTATACTACATTTCTAATTGGAGGTATTTGCTAAAGTGATCCCTCACCTATCACGAGAGTTACGTTCTAGAGACCCCCGAGATAGGTGAAAGTCGGCTATGTAGCGGAGCTATATTTACTTTATTATTTCTCTTATTTTTCGGATTATAAGATGCCATTTAACCCCAAAAATTTGGGAGGAAATGAGGGGTGCGTTTTATAAGACAACAATCTTATTGGGGGAGTGGTGGAGAATGGTGACATGAGGCAGGGCAATGCTACGGGCTGTGGACTGTGTGCTGACCTGCAGGCAGTGAGGCAGGGGCAATCCCTTAAAATGTCGGCGATGCGGGCTTCAAATAATGACGCCAGGAGTTGGTGTGTGTGCAGATCTCATCTGCGCACTCACCGCTTCCGGTCCATTGATCTTCCCGCAGCGGAGTTAAAGAAAATGGTGCCCTGGGGTGGCGCGTGCGCAGATGAGATCTCGGCTCCTCATTGAGCTGATAGATCTGTCTACACATGTGGTGACTTCGGGTGCCGTTGCTTTGAACGCCGCACCGCTGAAAGTTTCTGGATGTTCCTTCCTCACCGCAAGCATCCGGGACACCTGCTGCACCCCATCATCCCCCGGTAAGACACCACCGAATTATAAGACAGATACCCATATTTTTTTTTTCCCTTTGTTTTTTTTCTCTAAATTTGGGGTGCGTCTTATAATCTGGTGCGTCTTATAAAACTAAAAATATGGCTGTTCTTTAAAATCCCGAGATACAGTGAAGCCACAATAAGTGAACTGCGATATAGCGAGGGATGACTATTATTATTATCGGGTCTTAGAGATGGGAATAATCCTTTCAATTTAAAAAAAAAAAAACAACCCAAAAAAAAATAGTGAAAAGATCTTTACGTTTTTATTAATACAGTAAAGTTGAAGTATGAGAATTCTCAAAAAGAAAGAAAAAAAATGTGTTTCCCATTTCCAAAATACTTGAAAAAAAACAAACAAAAAAAACATTTTGTTCCAGGTCCCCTAAGATTTTCTCATTTTGAAATACTTGCAGAGGAATGCATAATAATGGGAGAAAGCCTGACGTGGAGAGGATGGAATTTCAGAAAAACTATTTATATGTTGCTATTAATACTCACATCAAACATCAAGTATAGGAAACGAAGGGTTACATGGCTGCTCTTTAAATCAATGTGATCTGAGCGATGACAGCTCCTTTACATATGCCCCCCTAGTTTTATCAGGCCGAGTCAAGCTTGAAGAGTTCAGCTGTAAGGGAGTTCACTCAATACGGACATGCCATCAGCCGAGCTCTGCCCTGGCAATGCTTGCTCCAGCACTTGCTAACTAACAAAGATAATTGCAAAAGTTCAAAAGGCCATGTATAATTATGTTTTCAGAGAGGGATTAAAACCCGCTCTCCTGATGATAGCTGTAGAGTTGCAGTGTCACTAGACCTTTGTTGCACGTTTTTTCGTAATATGTTTAACCTCTCACTATACGCACAGGAACAACCCGCTAGAAAAACCATCATGATTTGTATCTATGACTCATGCCTGTAATCGTGGAATCTCCTATCGGCATTGACAAGACACGTCTGGAGGAAAATAATCATTAAAAAATCAGTAGCGATTGAAGTAAACTTATGGGGGGGATGTAATAAAATTATTAGAATTGCAGAATGACCAAAAATTAGAAAGTGGAGCATAGCAAATGTTTGGTTTTCTAGATAGTCCATGTAAGGCCAGTGTCAGATTACCGCGCGTATATCTCGCGCAAGTTTCACGGTGCATCACCCGTCACGGACTCACACGAGCGGGTCGGCTGCATAGAGATGCATGCAACCGACCCGCTCCTGTGAGCAGAGTGTGAGTCCGTGACGGGTGATGCACCTTGAAACTCGCGCGGTAATCGCAAGTAGGACACTGGCCTTGCAGTATAAAAATAGATTGTAGGACTCAATGTATGGTGTTTACTCATTAACCAGCAGGCCACAGGTTCCCCACCCCTGTTTTAGTTCAAAGAGTTGCACATTTGCCAAAATGGTGAAAAAAATGTGACAAAATAACTACAGTGGAACCTTAGTTTACGACCATAATTTGTTTCGGGAGTGTGCTCTTAAATCAAGTTACTCTTATATCAAAGTGAGTTTTCCCATAGCAAATAATTGAATCAAAGACAATTCGTTCCACAATCCAAAAGTATTTACTGCATTTATACAAACTTATTACAGTAATACAGAAAAATGTCCTGTATTCATATAAAATTATTACAGCACACTAATACATAATACTGTACAGGAAAAAACATAAAACCAATAAAACTGCACGTTAGCTTACAATAGAATTGTTGGTGTGTGGGACGTACTATAGAGAGAAATAATGATGTATAAATATGACAATCTATATTCTAGTACAGCACACAAAAAACACACCCCAAATCTATGCTCCCCAAAACAAGGGCAGAACTAAGCCAAATGTGGGTCAGGAATACTGCATAGGCAATTAGATTACAGTACAAGCAATATGCTGTACTAGTTAGCAGAAAGTACAATACTGTATCCACAAATGCAAATTGATAGACATGCTATATAGTATATACTCTACTGTACAATGGTATACAGTATATAGAACATATATACAGAATGTTACCTCCACAGTGGGTCAGAGCGCAGTGAAATGACGGAACTGGAAGTGTGTGCAGTGGGAATTTGCTCTTAGTGCAAATTATTGCTCTTAAACCAAGTTACAAATTTTTTAAAAGCTTCGCTTGTCTTGCAAAATGCTCTCAAACCAAGTTACTCTTAAGCCAAGGTTCCACTATACCACATAAAATCACTACGGGGGACGGAAATTTGCACCAAATTTTCACGTTTTTCAAAAAACAAAAAAAAAAAAAAAAACACAAATTGATCAACGAACACAATAACAAACAAATTGGAACATATACTATAGATTAAAGGGAACCAGATTTTTCCCTATTAAACTAAAAAAATCCCCTTCTGCAGCTCCTGGGCTGCATTCTATGAAGGTGCACCTTGGCACTGACTCCCCTTCCAGACCCCAAAAGTAACTTTATAAAACTTGGCCATTAGTTATGCTTATTACCTTGGTTGGCCAGATGGGCGGGCTCATTTTCTGCTCCTTTCCCCCCTCCTGCTGCTGATCGCCGTCCTCCTTTCTTGATTGACGGGATGACGCCCTCCTAGTCACATTTTCAAATCTTGCGCCTGTGCAGTTAGGTCGGCTTGCGTAGGCGCAGTTTGCTCTGCCATATCGTGGGCAGAGCAGAAAACAGCTGCCCTCGCGCCGGTGAGCTAAATGCGCAGGTGCGAGATTATGGACGGGTACGAGCATGGCACTGTTGAGGTCAGCGCTGTGCATTACCTCACCAGCGCAATGCTTGTACCCTCCCATATTCTCGCGCCTGCGTATTTAGCTCACCGCGCGAGCGAAGGCAGCTGTTTTCTGCTCTGCCCACGATATGGCAGAGCTAACTGTAACTGCGCGAGCTGACCTAACTGCACAGGCGCGAGATTTGATAATGTGACGAGGAGAGCATCATCCCGTCAATCAAGAAAGGAGGACGGTGATCAGCGGCAGGAAGGGGGAAAGGAGCAGAAAATGGGCCCACCCATCTGGCCAACTAAGGTAATTAGCATACCTAACGGCCAAGTTTTATAAAGTTATATTTGGGGTCTAGAAGGGGAGTCAGGGCCAAGGTGCACCTTCATAGAATGCAGCCCAGGAGCTGCAGAAGGGGATGCTTTTAGTTTAATAGGGAAAAATCTAGTGACAGGTTCCCTTTAAATAAAGGTGCCAATTAAATGGATATTATAAGCCCAATTATGAGGATGAAAAACACCAAAACAAAAGACAAAAGCAGAAAGATACAAATGCCATGATCTATCGAACCCTCAGTCTTTTATTTCACATTTAGGATATTATATTCCTTAAAGTATTTTTTTAAGGATTAAAAGGTGCAGACTAACTGTAGCCAAATATCCCACAATAAGCAAGGCTGTCTCTGAAGATTGAGCTATGGCTGCCTGGCAGTTATGGGTGGTGATCTAGAAACTCAGACATGCCGGTTTCTTCATCTCCGAGGAAGATTCTCCGTCTTAGACACACCTGTTTATCTTTATCCCTTTCAAAGACAATTCCCTTCCTCGTAAGCTTCCTCCAGTCACACAGAAACCGGAGGATTATATTCTGCATTGTCTGAAATCACTTTCTTGGCTCAAACTTCTATGTTGTTTAATAATACTGTAATTTTCTTTGAAGGATATGTCTCTTGTCCAATTTAATAGTAGCAGATAAGACACAATATTTAGTTAGCGGAGTTTTGCTGCAGATCAGTGGAGCCTGTGTTAGTTCTAAAACCGCAAAAAAAAAAGCCATAATGGAAAGCATCTGTAAGAAGGTCACATAAGGGAATAAATAAATATGGCAGGTGACCTACATCAATGATGAAGAAATTGCTAAGATTTATCTTTCTCGATTAGACACCAGTTGACTTTGGTGTACAGCTGGCCATATGCGGTCAAAGTTTGACAACTGATCAAACTGATCTGTCACCGTGTTGTATATATGTAGGGGGTAAAATTGTCACTTAAAGGGGTTGAACTGAAGTTAGGAAACTGGTTTCTTTATTTCAGAAACAGTCTCATTTTTGTGAATTGATATACGGCTGATCCTGCAACTCATTCGCTTGCAAGAAAACCTATAAAATATTCGCTGTTGCACCGTGCACCTCATGGATGAGGCTGCCCCTGCTATCCTCCTCTCCAATATAGGTCAACTTTGCTAGCCTCAGCTGTCGTGCTGTGTCCACATAGAAGCAAAGACATTTCCAGGATAGAATACGACAGCACTTTAACAAATGGCAGAAATTCATATTGGCCTATTGTACTCGGGAGGAGATAGTCAGGATTATGTCACCTTTCAAGGACACAGTCTGATATCATACCAAAATGAAGCATACATTGGATGGCCTGGAGGTGGGGAAGGAAAGGCCGAAAGGTGACTAAGGCTACTTTCACACTTGCGTTGGACGGCTTCCGTAGAATTGCGTTGTGTGACGGATGCAACGGATGCTACAGATCGTACAAAACAACGGAAGGCTTTTTTTAAAATTTTTATTCTTTACAGTTTTACCGGCAGCAGACTATTGTGAACGATCAGCTGATCGCTCTCAATAGCCGGCGGCAGGTCGCTCAGCTGAGAGCTGTCACTTGCCGGCGGCCGGGCATGCCGGCGGGCGCTCAGCTGAGCGCTCTCACTTGCCAGCGGCCGGGCATGCCGGCGGGCGCTCAGCTGAGCGCTGTCACTTGTAGGCGGCCGGGCGCCGGCGGCCGGGCGCTCAGCTGAGCGCTGTCACTTGCAGGCAGCCGGGCATGCCGGCGGCCGGGCGCTCAGCTGAGCGCTCTCACTTGCCTGCGGCCGGGCATGTCGGCGGGCGGGTGCTCAGCTGAGCGCTGTCACTTTCAGGCGGCCGGGCATGCCGACGGGCGGGCGCTCAGCTGAGCGCTCTCACTTGCCGGCGGCTGGGCGTGTCGGCGGGCGGGCGCTCAGCTGAACGTTCGGCCAACGCGAGACAAAATAAAGTTTGTGATTTAAAAAAAAAAGCGCATGCGCAGTGAAATCCTACGGATTGCGCTGCTCAAAAAAATGTTCCATGCTGCGTTTCTTCTTCTTCTTCCGACGCAGTGTCAAAATAACGACGCTTCGTCGTCAAGCGGATGCAACGCAGAAACTTGCGTTACAGTGCGTCATCCATACAAGTCTATGGATAATAGCGCAGTGCGTTAACGGACTGCGCTATTCTCCATAGTGACGGACTCCGCTGAACGCAAGTGTGAAAGTACTCTAAAAGGAACCAAGTTGGGCGAGGAGGAAATAACTGATTTTGAGTGGGACTTCTTTATTCTATGTCATTACCATGTTCATAAGGGTTAAATAGGGGGGGAAACGATAAGAATGTTGGGTTAAGGGGTCGCTGCCTTCCTTTGCTTTACCTTACCATGTTACGGTTATTGATTCTAAAAATTGGTATGGAATTTGTGATGATCAAACAGGACATTGTAATGTTTTTTAATTGAATTTTCAATGCTGAATTCATTTATGCCAGTGTTATATGTTACTAAAAAATTTGAATAAAAATATAGTTTTAAAAAAACCAAACACATTTCCAAATAGTTGGGACATCCGGTCACGGTGTAGCCAGATGCTTGCTGTACACAAGTCCTCATTCAGACATCCATGTTTGTTCATGTACACCCCCCAAAAATGATAGGAGTATCATTCATAAAGGGTCAGGGTGTCCGTTTTTACCATCACACTTTCTCACGTATGGATAAATAAATGAATCACAAAGCTGCTTCTATCGTATGCAAATTTAAAGGGAACCTGTCAGATGCAATTTGCACCCAGGACCATGAGCAGTTCTGGGTGTATATTGCTAATCCCCGCCTAACCGTAACTGTATACAGTAGCATAGATAAAGAGATCTTTAGAAAGAGTATTTCTAAAGATCCCATATGATATGCCAATGAGGCAAGGGACTAGTCGCAAGGGCGTTACTTCCCTGACTAGTCCAGCCTCATAGCATGTTAGAACGTCTACAGGGGTGTGCTAATATGCTATTTAATGCCCAGTATCATCGACGGTCACGCGCCTACCTCTGTACGTTATCGACACCTCAAAAGACGGGATTAGGCTCAGTACGCATGATCAGAAGTCCCAGCAATTCCAGTCATGCGCACTAGACCTTTCTGAAGGTGAGCCGCGTACACCCGAATTTAGTGCGGTGACTTCTGATCATGCGCATTGACCCTACATCCGGTGTCTGAGGTAGTGAAAATGGACACAGGAACGTGCGTCACCACCAAAGACGCTGGGCATTGAATAGAATGTTAGCACGCCCCTGTGCATGCTGACATGAGGAGAGGTCGAACTAGTCTAGTCAAACTTTGCTACATGCAGCATTCACTCTGTCCATCCTGATGGATTCTGCAACAATACCTAAAGAAGAAATATGAGGTAAAGATTAGAGTGCATGGACAGATTAGGCAGGCATGTATGTTTTCTGCAAATTAATAAGTTCTATCAGACAAGTGAATAAAGAATTGGAAATGTAGAAATCCAACATGCCCAATACTTCTTTAATCGACCTCCCCATTGAACTAGAGCATATTCTACAGGTAGAAAATCAAGTTATATCCTCCCAGTAGCGGCAAGCTTACATTCATCAGGATGGTGAATGGAGCAGTTACAGCCGCTGCTCACTACCCAACCACTCCCCAGTACTTTAGTTGACAGCCTGCTCTGCTATGTGTGTGTGTGTGCGCAGAGCAGGCTGTCATCAAAATGGAGGAAGTGATTACATTGCACTCACTTTTAGACACGAGCGAACCCGAACTTTAAATTTCAGTGTTTGTACCAAGCACAGACTTTAGAAATAAATCAGTGTTCAAGTATGGAATTTAGGTGCTATACATATGCAAACTACTTGAGCAAGCATAGCTGTAAGGTCCTAGGTTTCCATGGAACTTGTTGTGTTTTCTTGCCCGCAACCAAGATGGAATCTGCTGCCTCGTCTTGCCCTTGAACTTCCTGTCTGCCCTGCTTATAAGTCTTGTTCCGGGATTTATTCCATGCCTGAGTATTTTGTGTTGCTGGCAATACAGGACTATCTGTACAGGTTGTGTGCTAGATTTGTGCGGGACTTTGTTCAGCCCTAGCAAGTATACTGATAAGTGTTTGTTTGCTGTTCGCACTTCTGCATATAACTTCTGGACGCTCATGTATTAGTGCTGTGCGCACACCTGTATATAAGTTCTGGACATTCAACACTTGTTTGCTGTGCGTACTCATGCATATTATGCTGGACATTCACGTATTTGTTTACTGTGCACAATCCTGCATATTATTTCTGGATATTCACATATTAGTGCGGTTTGCACTTGCATTTAATTTTTATTTGCCTATTGTTATTCTCAGTTACTTGCACTGTGTGTTTATTATTTGTTAATACAGAGTATTTACCCAGCCCTTGTCTCAGTTGCGTTATATTCCAAGGTATCAGATTTCCTGAGTATCTACATAAGTGTTACAATCGCTGTGCTTAGGTGGGCTCGGTGCTCGGCTCAGTGCGTAGTTTGAATGGCTCGTACTGGGGGTAAAATCAGTGTTATCAAATGTAGTGTGCACAAACAAAAAAAAAAAAAAAAAGAGAGAAAAGCCCACTCTCCCCTGGAAGAGTTCTGTTTATGGCTGGCTGCATGTGCATGTTGGCGGAGAGCCGAACAGCCCAATCAGTGACTTCAAATGAAGTTCGGGTCCAGAAGAGAACTTTATATAAAGTCTGACTGAATCCGCAAATCACAAACTTCCACGGGTCCGTGTTGTGAATGTCAGCTATGCTTTTGCTGCTGTGAGGCTCCCTCTTGTGGCCAGGAATGGTTTGGACAGAGACCAGGTGTGTTGAGCAATGGGCGTTTCCATTGCTAACTCTCTGCCTATTTAAACTCTGGTCTGCTGGCAGGCTATGCCGGATGTCAGTTGTTCTTTGTTCACGAGCCTGCTTCATCCTGCTCCAGACCACATCTACCCCAGATAAGTGCTTGGTTCTTTATTTGTTGTTTGGTTCTTTTTGCTCTTATCTGAGTTTGTCATTTGCTGTGGTTATTGTCAGTTTATTTGCATGCAGGGATCTTCCCTCTCAGTTGCTTAGCTGGGAAGCTCCGTGCAGCTATGTTTGTAGTATTTCTCCTATAAGTCCATGTGTTTGTTGCTTCTTGAATTTGTAATGGTTCCTGCTTTCTGTTCATTGGTATGACAAGAGCGCCTGGTATAGGACGGAGTTCAGATCTAGCGATCTGAGGGCTTTTTGTACTATCAAGGTTTTGGGATTTTTGTAGGGTTTTTCTCTGGCCACCATCAGTCCCTTTCCTATCCTGTCCTATTGAGTCAGTAGGGCCTCACCTTTTGCTAATCCTATCATCCATCTGTGTATTGTGTTTTCCTATATCACCGCAGTCTTTGAATGTGGGGGGCTAGCTATTCTTTATCTATTTTCTGAGGCAGAGAGTTATTCATCTTTCCTTCCTTTAGGATAGCTAGTTCTGCGGCTGGGTTCGTGGTGCACAGGATGTTAGTTCACCCCTCGGCTACTTCTAGTGTTGATGGTTAGTAAGGGGATGGCGGCCAGATTAGTTGCCAATGCTCTTGTCACCTTTTACCAATGACTTATCGTGGTCTTCCATGGTTCCGGATCATAACAGGTCCGCTCATCTCTACTCACTTTGTATTGACTGTAACCGCTTCCTTCACTGCTTTGGAGTGGCTGCAGGGAGAATATAACTTCATTTTCTCCCTCTCCTGTAGCTGCCTGCACAGAATTTAACACCATTTACCTACAGATTAACCCTATATCTGCAGGTAAATAGCATTTCTGGGAGGTGACAGGTTCCCTTTAACACAATAAATCTTACAAATTTAGTAACCATTTCCAAGCCTATTATCCAGCGGCTTACAAGACCCTCAGTGCAGCACATCTCTGCCGTACGGGGAAGGAAGGGGGTAAGGTTAGGATTCTGCTGCATGAATACAGTAATTAGGTTTGATTAATCACCGCTGTGACATTAATCAGTCTGGATTCTCTCTCAGGCTTTGCTCAGACAACTAATTTTTCTGCCCCAACAGGTGTCTCATAAACGGCATTCAGAGCAGCAATATATAGAAAGCAGCCGACAGTCATCAGCGATGTGATTCTGTCAGTCTCCGTACATGTCAAAACAGCACATTGAGGTGAAGCACACTGCCAGGATGAGCAAATGGCATTTACACATGGAAGCTATAAAATAAAAAATAAACCTAGATACTAAGCCATGTTACAATATCTCCATCTGCTTTTATTGTTTATATATAATGGGAAGGATCTGTTCCATTGTTGCCTGGACATCGCATTGCACAAGTGTAGAAGGATTTAAAGGGTTGTCGAACCTTAGGCTACAAGTTCGCAGTCACTATGTGACTGCAAATTTGTGAATCCTCACAACACAAACAGTGCACACACTGTCAGGACTCTCCGGTGCCAGGCAAGTGACCACAAGAATGTGGTTTGCATGTGCTGACTAGACGGGTGCAGCCTTGCTCAATGTAAGTGTCTTTACTGATTGCAGACTTGTAGCCTAAAGGGGGCTTTACACGCTGCGACATCGCTAATGCGGAGTCGTTGGGGTCACGGAATTTGTGACGCACATCCGGCCGCATTAGCGATGCCGTTGCGTGTGACACCGATAAGCGATTTTGCATCGTTGCAAAAACGTGCAAAATCGCTAAATCGGCGACATGGGGGTCCATTCTTAAAAATCGTTACTGCAGCAGTAACGAAGTTGTTCCTCGTTCCTGCGGCAGCACACATCGCTGCGTGTGACGCCGCAGGAACGAGGAAGCTCCCCTTACCTGCCTCCCGGCTGCTATGCAGAAGGAAGGAGGTGGGCGGGATGTTACGTCCCGCTCATCTCCGCCCCTCCGCTGCTATTGGGCGGCGGTTCAGTGACGTCGCTGTGACGCCGCACGGACCGTCCCCTTAGAAAGGAGGCGGTTCGCCAGTCACAGCGACGTCGCCGGACAGGTAAGTATGTGTGACGGCTCTGGGCGATGTTGTGCGGCACGGGCAGCGATTTGCCCGTGTCGCGCAACAGATGGGGGCGGGTACCCACACTAGCGATATTGGGACCGATATCGCAGTGTGTAAAGTAGCCTTAAGGCCAGAAAACCCCTTTAAAGAGGACCACCCACCATGATGTTCACATATAAACTAAAGCTAGTGCTATACTGGCACTATCATGCTGATTCTATACATACCTTTAGTTGTGAGATCGAGATCAGATGTATACTTTCTGAAATATAGGCAAGTAAAGTTTGTGAAATGCACTGTTATTTGATGAGAGATGCAACGGTATATCTAATAGGTGGGTCGGGTTTTGCTAGTTATTCCCGCCCCTGTTTGTCTATCCTTCCTCCCCCCTGTCCGTCCTCCCTCCTTCCTCCCTCTGTAATAACAGAGACAGGAGGAGGAAGGACAGGCAGCAGACAGGGGCGGGAATAATTAACAAAACCCAACCCACCTATTAGATATTCTGTTGCACCTATCAATCAAATAACTGCATTTCACAAGCTTTACTTGTCTGTATTTCAGAAAATATACATCCGATCTCACAACTAAAGGTATGTATAGAATCAGCATGATAGCGCCAGTATAGCACCCACTTTAGTTTCTATAGGAAAATCCTGGTGGATGGTCCTCTTTAATGCACAGGCAGCGTTAGGAAACCGCTTTGTCGTCTTCTTTTAGGGATCCACATTTCTGTTTGTGTTTTAAAATGCAAGGGAAAAAAATGCTATGAGATTCAAGATACTTTGTTGGCATTTTGCAAATGCATCTTTGGTGGCAGTTTTAATTTTATGACATTTTGTACATGAGCTGATCCTAGCACTTCAGCAATACTCATAAATACCAATGAGGAAAGATCCAGTAAAGCTCCATAGAAAGCTGAAACGTAACTGGTGTGAATCCTTAATCAAAGTATTGTAGTGCGCATGTGCAGGCGGTCTTTTACCTTTCCTCGCGCCTGCGCATTACAGTACTTTGCTCTACCTTCAGTGGGGCAGATTAAAGTGCACATGAGCAGGAGTACAATGGAGGATTCTGTCTGGATGACGTAGGACGCGTCGTCCACACGGTGCTGGGAAGGAGGACGGGGACTGCACAAGATGGACCCCAGAGCACTGACACCCATTGGACCTTGCTACCCCCTAGGTGAGTATAATAAAGGTGTTTTTTTACATTTTACAGGGCGGCTTGAGCTCTTATATACAGTATTCTGGAATGCTGTATATAAGGGCTCACTGGTGGTGGCCGCAGCTTATAAGGGTGACAGCTTCCCTTTAATTTTCAGGAGCGCACCACCTCCTGCAAACAGGCAGCAGTAAGGCGGGGGAGTGGTGTGCTCCGAACTCTAAGTTCAGACATCTGTGTTGGGTTGAATTTTACCAAGTTCATATAGGATAGTTTTGTCACATATTTTTATGCTCTTTTTTTCTATAATAATATTGTCCTTTGTGTGAAAGAGAACCATAGAGCTTATTACAGTATGTGTACCGAAACCACAGTGAACGGACTTGTGCTCTTAGGCTATGTGCGCACGTTGCGTTTTTTTGCATTTCTGCAGCGTTTTGAGCAGCAGCGTCACATTGACAAAATTCATGCGTTCTGGTTCCCCTGCAAAGTCTATGAGAATCATGCAAAATCTGTGCGCACGATGCTTTTTGAAACGCAGCGTTTTGATTGTCAAAAATTTGACAAAATCTCTGCGTTAAGAAAAGCAGCATGTCAATTCTTTTGTCTGTTTTGGCTGCGTTCTACACCCATTGAAATCAATGAGTTGTAGAAAAACACTGCCAAAATGTTAAGCAGTGCGTTTGCACTGCATTTTTGTTGCGATCTGCATGTTTTTTTGACATAAACACAGGTCTTTTGTCTTTCTCTCTCTCTCGGTCGGTCTGTCTCTCTCTCGAGGTCTCTATCTCTATCTCTCTCTCTGTCCATGTCGGTCTCTACCTCCCACCCCCTCTCTCATACTCACCGATCCCTGATCACCGGCGTGGCGCTGCACGGCGTTCACACTGTGGCAGCTTCTCTTTTGAAAATGCCGGCCGCTCATTAATCCATCTCGTATTCCCTGCTTCCCCCGCCCACCGGCGCCTATGATTGGTTGCAGTCAGACATGCCCCCACGCTGAGTGACAGCTGTCTCACTGCAACCAATCACAGCCACCGGTGAGCGTGTCTATATCGAGCAGTAAAAAAATTAAATAAATAATTTAAAACAAAAAAGACGACGTGCGGTCCCCCCCAATATGGATACCAGCCAGGGTAAAGCCACACGGCTGAAGGCTGGTATTCTCAGGATGGGGAGCTCCATGTTATGGGGAGCCCCCCAGCCTAACAATATCAGCCAGCAGCCAGCCGGAATTGCCGCATCCATTAGATGCGACAGTCCCGGGACTCCACTCGGCTCATTCCGAATTGCCCTGGTGCAGTGGCAAACGGGGTAATAAGGAGTTAATGGCAGCAGCCCATAGCTGCCACTAAGTCCTAGGTTAATCATGGCAGGCGTCTCCCCGAGATACCTTCCATGATTAACCTGTAAGTTAAAGAAAATAAACACACACAACGAAAAATCCTTTATTTGTAATGAAAGATAAAAAAAAAAACAAAAAACACTCTTTCACCACATTACTAACCCCTCAAAAACACCTCCAGGTCCGACGTAATCTACACAAGGTCCCATGACGCTTTCAGCTCTGCTACATCAGAAGCTGACAGGAGCAGCAGTAGAACACTGCCGCTCCTGTGAGCTCCATGCAGCAACTGAAGTGAGTCGCACGATCAGCTGTGCTGTCACTGAGGTTACTCGCAGCCACCGCTCTCAGGTGGAGGACTGCAGTTGTGGCCGCGAGTAACCTGAGTGAAAACACAGCTGGTTGCGCGGCTCACTGCAGTCACTCAGGGGATTTGCGATCACAGGTAAGTCCTTCACGTGTGACCACAAATCAAGCCGCGACACACACACAGAGCTGTGCAATCACAAAAAAGTCAGGTGAAGTTCATCTGAGTTCATTCTGATTGCGTGGCTCTGTCTCACAGTCAGCCATGCTCTTTTTGACAAAGCGGTCCCACTCGGCTCTGCTGCAAGTCTATGGGGATGCTGCAAAGCCGAGTGGGACCGCTCTGTCAAAAATGTGCATTCTGGAAGCATCCAGAAAGCATGAATTCAGCAGGAATTCTGCTGTAACAATGCATCTCAGAACGCAGCTTTTCAGCTGCGTTCTGAGACGCACATGCAGTGACTAATAGAACGCAACATGCGCACATAGCCTTATGGTTCTGTTTACATCCGGCCGCGGCCAGGGCTGAAAACAGCTAATAAATGGGAGTGCCGGACAAATTATCAGACCCCCAGTGATCTAATAATGATGACCTACCCTGAGGATAGCTTCTGAGGATAGGTCATCAAAACTCTAGAAAACCCTTAAAAAAAAAAAAAAAAAAGAAGATTTCGATGATGTTTCGATCAATGATATTTTTGACAATTATGAAAAAACAATCTTGGGAAGGAAACATATTAATGGATGTGCTGGGTGGTTAATCTAATGGAATAGTCCATAACCAATAACAAAATTATCATTCAAAATTACCTTCTTATTAAAAGAAAAAAAAAAAGTTTGACAAGTTCCATTAATCCTGGGAGAACTTGGGAAACTTTCAAAATCTTTTCAAAACCTTTTAAAATCTCCTTGGAAATCTGTCATATTTACTCTTATGTCACTGTAGATCTCCCTTCGCCCGGATGATCTAACCATTCTGTTTAGTGCAGACTTTCGGCTTTGCTTGATGTTCTGCACCGGCTTCCTGGAATAACTTTAGACTTTCTCAATAAAGTCTGTTTGCAAAACGTAAGGAAAGAAAGGAGCGGGAAAGAATAAGATTACGTTCTGGTGTCATTTGTCTCTGTTGGTGGGCCAGCGAAGTTCAGTGTTGTGACATTCACCAGCCTGGAGCGACAGGTTGTGAGCAATTTTAGAAATAAGTTAGAACCCGACTTCCTGAACATCTGTTCTTAACACTTCTGCCGCACCGAGCAAGCCTAGCCGGTACGGACTGTACATGGGAGACATTAGCCTGGAAGATGTAATAGAAACTCAAATTCTAATTATGGTAAAAATGGAAAACTAATAAAAACTTCAGAATGGCAACATAATATCAGTGAATGCTAAGTGTTTAAAGAGGACCTGTCGCCAAGCCAAATAGGGCCAATTTTTGCCTTTTTTATTCCCGCCTAACCCTCGTTGCTCACGGGGTAATAATGCAGAGCAGCGTATATGTGACGCCCCTGCCTCTGTCAGGGTGTCACAGGGAATTGCACCCCTGTATCTCATGGTGCAGAACCCACCCTCCATGGTTCTGGGATCCTAACTACCGGTATTGCTTCCATCAGCACTCAAATCCTAACCACATCTCACACCTGTCAGGCACACCAGTGGGCGGTCTAGCTGGAATAGGGCCACCCGCCTAGGGGTCAGGCAGACTGGTGGGAGGGAAGGAAGCAAATTCTTAGTGTAGTCCTCAAAGAGTGAGGAGCTGAGGGAGTTGGAGCTCCCTGTGTGACCTTGGTTGGGTCGCAGAAGGTGGTCTTGGACCAGAGGAGTCGGAGACCCGGTCGCAGGGTATTGGAAGAGATGTAATAGACTTAGTTTTGGAGAACGGTCGGCACCAGGACGTCAGTAACCGGACCGGTACCGAACACGGCGTGGTACAGGACCCTAGGTCAGGGAGTAGCTTCACGCAACCTGATAATTAACCTGTGGAGGTTAGTCTCTTTATGAACTTTCCCAAGAGCTCAGAGATCGAAGGAATCAACACAACGAGGGGGATAGGACTTTCCAGTGTATGCAGCCAACTGAAATCCCAAGTGTCAGCCATCAAGAGCACAGCTCCACTATACCATTATAGGGAGCAGGACCTTGACAGCTTCAAGCCGAAGGGTCACTTAGGAACATCTACACAATTGTGCAAGGAGGTAGGCTCCGGACCACTAAGCAATACCAGTGGGGACGGAATCCCAGACAGGCTCCCCAAAGCGGCAGCGGTACCCAGAGATTTGGTTTACTCCTGTCTCCTGTATCAGAGTCTGCTTATTGGCCGCACTAACAACTGCACCACCTTAGTGAGTACACTGTCCTCCCCGGGTCCTTGCCTGCGCACATCACCTCCATCGTACCATCCACCAACCCTCCTGAGCCCCGGGGCCTTCCCTACCTATGGAGGGATCACCATCTGGCAGCCCCGCTCCATTAGCCCCGGGTACTCCCATCGGCAGCGGCAGTACTCTCCTTACTGAGAACAACGGGTAACGTCACAAACTTTCTCCCCCCCCTTTTTATTTGAGTGGCCGCTGAGCCCCGGGTCCGGGGACCCTCGAGCCACCGCAAAACCACCGGATCCGAGCAGTCCGACTGCTGCAGGAGCGGTACATGTAAAGTCACACCCCTTCCACTAAATGACACTGTGAGCACCATTCCCTTGGTAAAGACGATAGAAATTAGTGCTAAATAAAAAAGTCCATTTGTTTGGAACCACATTGAAGATTTACAAAGAAAAAAACTGAATATTCAAGGGAGCGATGGTAATTTGTTTAAAGGGAAAACTGGCGACCACAAGGATACATGATTTGTAATCAGAAACACTGGTGCTGGACAGCTGCTACTTGGCACTGTACGCTTAGGAAATTCTGAGTTAATAGATCTCATCTGCTCTATTGGACAATGAAAAAAAATCAGCTGCAGAAAGTTTCTCGCCTTGAAGAAATCACAATAAGGCCCCGTGTGCACACAAAAGTTATGTTTCTTCAGCAAAAAACGCACCCTCTGGCCGAAAAATGCATAAAAAAACGCATGCGTTTTTACCGCGGTTTGGTGCGGTTTTGGTGTGTTTTTGGTACGGTTTTTCCCTGCGTTATGTCCCTGTGTTTTTTTAAATTGTCAATGGCAAAATAAAGGGAAAAACGAAGAGACCTGCAGAAAAAAAGTGACAGGCTGCTTGTTTTTGCTGCGGAAAATCTGCAGCAAAACCTTTAAAGGAAAAAAGAAGCAACGTGCGCGCAGCATTTCGGATTTCTCAAAGACTTTGCTGGGGAAGGACTGCATGAAGCTTATGAACAAAAACTGCACCAATTCTGCAGCAAAAACACAGTGTGTGCACAGGGCCTAAAACAAGATGTCTCATGTAATGCAAAGATTTAATACTAACCATGTAATGACTAATTTGTCCTGTAGAGGCGCTGCAGGAAAACTAAAAACTTACTATATTCCTTATAGCAGATCATTGGGGCTCCTATGATCACCATATATTTTGGGAACTTTCTTCATTAAAGGGATTGTGAAAAATGAACAATGCCTTGAGCTGCACAAGTTTGATCATGGAATTAAAAATGAACTATCAGAATATTCAATGTCCCAGTGAATTATCTATCATGATTTAAATTGTCATATGCTGGATTTTCCAGCTTACAAGACTACTTTTTAACCCCTGAACATCTTCTCAAAAGTCGGGGGTCGTCTTATACACCGGGTCTTGTCTTATAGGTTGTATAATTACGGTCATAGCAAACAGGCTCACAGGACGCTCTAGGGGGTGCGGCATGGCGAGCAGCATTGATCTGTGGACTGCGATGGTGTCTCAGCGACGGGTGCATTGATCAGTGGGCGGCTGGGCTGTGAGGGTATCTCAGGTGTATTAAGCTGACTGCCGGCTCCATTGAATCTCCCCCGGTTAATGCGATGAACTTCAAGAAACTGGCCGTGGAGGTGGCGCATGCGCAGATTAATGCAGTGGGCTTAAAGAAAATGGCCGCGGAGTCCTATCTTCGCACACGCGGCCTCCGTGGCCATTTTCTTGAAGTCCATCTCGTCAACCATGGGCAATTCAATGGAGCAGGCAGTCAGCGCTCAGTGCACCTGCCGCCGAGACACCGCATCCTGTGACAGCTCTGAAAACTGCCGGCCCACACATCAATGGTGCCCTCCGCGACACCCCCGAGCATGTCCTGAGATCCTGCCTCCTATGACCCGGCTCCACCACCGTCGCCCTAGTAAGCCATATCCGGGGGATTCAATGGCGCCCGCCGCGACACCCTCAAGCGCGTCCTGGGACCCTGCCTCCTATGACGCCACTCCCCCGCTGTCACCCTGGTAAGCCATAAGCAGGAGATTCAATTGAGCCCGCCGCTACACCCCTGAGCCCACAGTATCGCCTTCCTTTGTTGGAAGAGGGGTAGTCTTATACATTAAGAATATCCCAAACTCTATATTTTCACTGGAAAAGTTAGGGGGTCGTCTTATACGCTGGAAAATACGGTACATGTTTTGAGAATAAGTCAAATAGGTGAATGTTTTTTTGTGCTAGCCATAAATTTTACTTCTTTTTTTGCACTACACAAAAAATATTAATTTTGGATTTTATGTGATATATCAACACTAAGTAGTATGTGTGAAGTGTAAAGGAAATGAGACATTGTTTTTTAAATATTTTAAAAATAAAAAATCTGAAAATTGTGAAGTGCATTTGTATTCAGCCCCCCTGAGTCAAAAGGGGACCACCTTTTGCTGCAATATCTGCTGCAAGTCTATAGGCTGATTTGTTAGCCCATTCTTCTTTGCAAATTAGCTCTAGAAGGACGGCTATGTCTTAATAGGTTTCGCAAATTAGCTCCAGGTGGACAATCTTGGTAGGTTTGCAGTTGTGCCATACTCCTATTTTTGGATGATGGGTTGAACAGTGCTCCGTGAGATGTTCAGACCTTGGACTATTTTTTTTTTTTTTTTTAACTTAACGCTGCTTTACTCTTCTCCACAACTTTTTCCCTGACCTGTCTGGTGTGTTCCTTGATTTTCATTATGTGGCTTGATCCCTAATATTCTCAAACGAACCTCTGAGGCCTTTGCTGAACAGTTGCAGTTATACTGACATTAAATCACACACAGTTGGACTTAATTTAATAATTAGGTGATGTCTGAATGAAATTGGTGTATCAGACTACAGGGGTCTGAATACAAATGCACGTCACAATCTTCATTTTTTTT
This sequence comes from Anomaloglossus baeobatrachus, assembly GCF_048569485.1. Taxonomy (NCBI): domain Eukaryota; kingdom Metazoa; phylum Chordata; class Amphibia; order Anura; family Aromobatidae; genus Anomaloglossus; species Anomaloglossus baeobatrachus. The sequence continues at coordinate 58,110,074 of NC_134359.1, forward strand.
TTTTTTTTTTTTTTTTTTTTTTTTAAATATTTAGAAAACCATGTTTCCTTTTCTTTATAATGAAGCAATCTTGGTTACTTTGTTATGTGATATTACTTAAAATCCCAATAAAATACATTTAGTTTGTGTGTGTAATGTAAAAAAAAAAATCAGTAGTATAGAGTAGGGGTATGAATACTTTTCCAAGAAACTGTAAAATTATTTTTCAATATAGTTTTTCACATATTGAAAAAAATTTGTAAATCTTTATTTCATAAACGCTAGAGAACATTTTTCCTAAACTAAAGTAGTAAAGCATGGCTTGTGCAGAATTTTTAAACAGATATTTTACATTTATATTTGTGTATTTTTTTTTGCCTGGTGTTTTTGAGCTTTCACCTACCTGTCTCTGGAGTTCAGCGAGGTTGTAAGGTAACGCCCCTTCTTCTAAGGGTGCTATTCTTTCGATATCTGTAAGAGTAAGACGTCTGGAAAAAAAATAGCAAAAACATATATATCAGGTCTCCACAAAATGATGCACTAGTAAAATAAGAAAAATTACAAGAAACGTGATAAAGGATTTACATATTTAAGTGAAAGTTCGCGGGATCATCCCAATTCCACCTACACCGTGAAAGCATTAAAGGGGTTGTAACATGAAGATAAGGAATGTTCATATCCTACGTTAAGGAATAAAGACATCATATAAAGGGTTTCCCTATTCAACACTCCTGTAAGAGTCAGGGGCATATACATTACAGGAAGGGCTGGAGCATTATACGTACATCACAGACAGAGCTGGGGGCATAAACATCACAGGAGGGGCTGGGAGCATATACATCACAGGAGGGGCTGGGAGCATATACATCACAGGAGAGGCTGTAGGCATATACATCACAGGAGAGGCTGTAGGCATATACATGTCCCAGCCCCTTGTATGAAGTATGTGCCCACAGTGTCTGCTGTGATGTAAATACAGCAGTCCCAGCATCTCCTATGTGATCTATATACATCAGTCCCAGAGTTTCCTATGTGATGTATATGTCCCCAGCTTCTCCAGTGATGTATGTGCCTCCAGTGTCTCCTGTGATTTATATACAGCAGTCACAGCGTCTCCTCTGTGATGCATATACAGCAGTACCAGTGTCCCAGTGTGTCCTATGTGATGTATATGCCCCCAGCCCCTCCAGTGATGTATGTGCCTCCAGCATCTCCTATGTGATATATGTGCCTCCAGAGTCTTCTGTGATGTATATACAGCAGTCCCAGCGGCTCCTATGTGATGCATATACAGCAGTCCCAGTGTCTCAGTGTCTCCTATGTGATGTATATGCCTCCAACCCCTCCAGTGATGTATGTGTCTCCAGCATCTCCTGTGATGTATATACAGCGTCTGTTATGAGATGTATATAGTTTATCAATCTTCTAAATCTTACTATCACCAAGAGTTGACTACACTCCAGACCAAGACAAACCTGAAAAGGCAGCTGTGAGATGCAACATGATTAGTATCACCAAACATCACAGCCACACCAAATAGAAGCAGCTCCGGTCACCGCAGTAGGGGAGAGTTAATTAATTGTATGACAAAATATAGCAGGGTCATTTTCACATTGATAATTTTGTGCAGCCCCTGAAGGTTGGTAGAAATTTCCAAATGGCCCCCGGCAGAAAAAAAGGTTCCCCACCCCTATTTTAGATGTACTGCAAACAGTATAAAAATGATTGGAAAGATAGGCTGCCTTTATATAAAATACAGAATTTATTTTTTCTTGTTCTAAAAAACCCCCCAAAAAACAAAGATAAAGCACTTACCCAGTTGCATTGAATAAATCTGATAGTTGATACAGAATGTCAATTTCCAGTGGAGTGATCTGCCCAAATTTGTTTGCAGAATTTGCAAATTCCTCTGAAAAATTCAACAAGAAAGAATTTTAAAATTTTTAACAATTTTTGTGGCCCTATAATTTACAACATAAGAGTATTGAAACCCACAATTTGCTTGTGTTTTGACATACTACATGAAGTATTGGTAACATTATTGTTGAGTTAATGTACTTAAAGCTGTATTTCATAAATGTATGCGGGTTCCTCCTCTCTGGAACTCCCATTAATATCAATGGAGAAAGTGGCCTTTTTACTATATAAAAGGGACCTAGAAGTAAGAGTCGCACCTGTCCAACTTTTTTTTTTACATTCTCGATAAACTATAAAATGTTTAAAGAGAGTCTGCCAGGACAAAATGACTGTTCAAACCAAGCACAGGTGGTGCTCAATGCACCCTTTGGCATAGCCAAGCAGATCAATGCACCTTCTCATCTACTACATAAGCCCTTTTCTCTAAGTTACTTATGGAATTGTTGAACTGTAGATAGTGTGTGTATTTCTGTCATGCCCCAGACTTTACAACATGGATTTATACCCAGACTTCTCAGATACTCAGCTGTGAACAAAAGAGTAGTCTCCTAAACTATGATGATCTTAAAAGAGAATCTGTGACTTAGGCTACTTTCACACATCCGGTTTTTGCTCTGCAGCACAATACGGCGCTCTGCAGAAAAACCGCAACCTTTTTTTTACGCCGGTTGCGGGTTTTTTTTGCATAGACTTACATTAGTGCCGTATTGTGCCGCATGGGCTTGCGTTTGGTCCGTTTTTTCCGCATGCGGCAGATTTGGCCGATGCCGCGGCCGGATGGAACGTTGCCTGCAACGTTTTTTGCTCCTGCAAAAAAACTGCATCGCGCCGCCTCCGGTCGCTGCGGCGCATTTTTCAATGCATGCCTATGGACGCCGGATGCGGCGCGATGCGGAAAAAACGCATCCGGCCGCCGCATGCGGTTTCTTCCACTGTGCATGCTCAGTAGCGTGCCGCAACCGGAAAAAAACGGACGGGCCGCATGTAAAAACTTATGCAAAGGATGCGGTGTTTTCGCCGCATCCGTTCCATAGGTTTCACAGCCGGATTGAGCCGCACTGCTCAAACCGGATGTGTGAAAGTAGCCTAAGGCGGGCTTTGCACGCTGCGACATCGGTAACAATGTGTTACCGATGCTGCAGCGATAGTCCCGCCCCGTCGCACGTGCAATATCTAGTGAAAGCTGCCGTAGCGATTATTATCGCTACGGCAGTTTCACACGCACATACCTGCCGTGCGACGTCCCTCTGGCCGGCGACCCGCCTCTTTCCTAAGGGGGCGGGTCGTGCGGCGTCACAGCGATGTCACACGGCAGGCGGCCAATTGAAGTGGAGGGGCGGAGATGAGCAGGATGTAAACATCCCGCCCACCTCCGTCCTTCTCATTGCAGCCGGCGGCAGGTAAGGTGAAGCTCCTCGCTCCTGCGGCTTTACACACAGCGATGTGTGCTGCTGCAGGAGCGAGGAACAACATCGCACCTGTCGCTGCACCGGCATTATGGAAATGTCGGAGGCTGCAGCGATGATACGATAACGACGCTTTTGCGCTTGTTCATCGTATCAAAAAGGATTTGCACGTTGCGATATCGACTGCGACGCCGGATGTGCGTCACTTTCGATTTGACCCCATCGACATCGCACGTGCAATGTCGCAACGTGCAAAGCCGCCCTAAGTCAAAAGTGTCCAGTTTTATCCCAAATTGGGACTTGAAACGATACGTTTCTCTATTCAGAAGTTAGAGTAAGTTCAAAGGCAGGCAACTAGATTATTACAAGGAATGGAGGCCGCCCGTATGATGAAAGGATGGAAAAGTTGGATTTGTTTAGCTTAGAAAAAAGATGTCTCAGAGGAGATCTCATTTCTATGTATAAATACATGTGTGGTCAATATAAAGGACTGGCACATGACTTATTCCTTCCAAAGACAATACTAAGGATCAGGGGGTGGAAGAAAGGCGATTCCGGCAGCTAAATAGGAAAGGGTTCTTTACAGTTAGAGCAGTCAGACTGTGGAATGCCCTACCGGAAGAGGTAGTAATGGCAGATACTGTAGCAACTTTTAAAAAAGGGCTGGATGATTTCCTCAGTGCACACAATATTGTCGGTTATAAATGATTTAGTGACAAAAATATATAATTAGTGGAGGAAGGTTGAACTAGATGGACCTAGGGTTTTTTTCAACCTATGTAACAACAAATTTACATATAGTATGAAATATAAACAAAAGTGGCTATTTTTGCTCTTATTTTGTTCCTGCTGCTCCCTTCAGTATTCACCTTCTTTCTTTTTAAAAATCCACTATATGGTTCCAGTGATTTGGGCTTTTTAATTTGTGTTAATTGTTATTGAGGGGGCGTGGCTCATGGGGTAATTATGCATAAAAGTCTAAAGACACACCTCAGACACTCCTGCGAGCCACATCCTTTTGTAAAGACCAGAAAAATTTGCACTAAATAAAAAGACCCATATGTCTAGAACCGTATGGCGGATTTTAAAATAGAAGAGAGAATATTATAAGAGAAAAACCTGTCCACTTCTGACCTGGTGACATGTCCCCCTTTAAGAGGCCAGAAAACAGTTCATAAAGTCATAGTAAACACTTCTTCACTACTATTTATACATTTCTAACAATACACAAGAGAAAGTATAAAGGAAAAAGAGCTACCTTTGGTGACCTCCAAGTCTCTTCTGGAGCCTGCTAAAGTGCTGTAAATCTTTCTTACGAGCTCCATATTATTTAGTAAAGAGTTAAAAGCGTTGAAGTAGGAGAAGCTCACTTGGTGGGAGATGCTTCCCCCTGCAGCCTAAAAAAATAGGAAAAATTGATTAGGAGTTGCTTTTTACATTTACATTTGGATTACTTTTAGTCTAAAGGGCACTTTACACGCAGCGACATTGCTGCTGATGTCGCTGGTGTAAGCACCCACCCCCGTCGGTTGTGTGTCACGGGCAAATCACTGCCTGTGGTGCACAACATCACTAACACCGGTCACACTACTTACCTGCCTAGCAACGTCGCTGTGACCGGCTATCCGCCTACTTTCTAAGGGGGCGGTTCGTGCGGCGTCACAGCAGCGTCACTCAGCATCCGCCCAATAGAAGTGAAGGGGCGGAGGAGATGAGCGGGCCGTAACATCCTACTCACCTCCTTCTTTCCTCATTGCCAGCGGCCGCAGGTACGGTGATGTTCCTCGCTCCTGCGGTGTCACACATTGCGATGTGTGCTGCCGCAGGAACGACGAACAACCTGCGTCCGGCAACAGGAACAATATTTGGAATTTGAAAGACATGTCAACGATCAGGGAAGTAATTTTGAATGTTAACAGTCGATCGTAGCTGTCACACGCTACGACGTCGCTAACTAGGCTGGATGTGCGTAACAAATTCCGTGACCCCAACGACATCTCGTTAGCGATGGCACAGCTTGTGAAGCCCCCTTTACAGTTACATTTAGATCTTTCGACCCGTGGAAGCACTTCGCCTCAGTGAGAAACAGACTCTCCCTCCCCACCTATGTAACTTTCATATGATTGCACATTAAAAACTGCAGAACCCCACTGTGAAGTGCCACCTTCCTTCCTTCTTTGGATTCATCTGACTTCTCCTGCAACATTGGCTGAGCACCATCGTGGACTGCTGGAAGTCCGTTATTCAGTGGAACTACGATCTGTGAGTACCTACCTGCGGCTGCAGTGCTATCTCCATTTATCTTTGTCAATGTATTATAAACTTATTTGGAGATATTGAGCCTGGGCTTCATAAGCCTGCTGATTTCATCCTTGATTCTACCACTCTTGTTTTGACCTGTGCCTTGCTCCTGACCTTCACCAGGCTTGTTAACTATCCTACTGCCAACCCACTAAATTGGCCAGTAGCTACTCCATGGACACAACCCAGGGGCTTATGCATTGAAAGTGAGATCCCTGTGGATACTTGGTGCAGAATAAGTGTATAGCAAATTAGCAAAATTTTATAATTTGACAGAAAGGTAATTGATGTTTGTAAGCTGTCAACTAATGGATGCAACCCTTCACAAAATCTGCAGTATATATACAGCCAAGTTTGCTTCAGACATGGTGGATGCCAGAAAACTTATAAACAAAAGCCAAAAATTAAAGAGTGGCTACGGTGGGAAGGGGTTAAGAAATAATCAAGAAACAGAGTTTATCCAGACCAGACAGGGTTCATGAGAGGTAGTGAGGCTAGAGACAATAATACTAAGAAATTGAACCTTCTACAGAGAGTCAGAATGAAGTCCAAGCTCCATATGCTCTCATCTACTGATGTTGAAATAGCCTTTAATAGGGTAAATTGGTCCTTCATGAATGAGACACTCTGTGGTTAAGGTCTAGGGTCTAACATACACAAACTAACCTCCAGGGTAAAAGTAAATGAAGTTTTATCACTGGAGTTTACTATATATAACAGTACACATGCTCCCCATCTTCCTTAATTTTTTATACTTGAACTGGAGCCCGTCAGGAGTAGAGATGAGCGAACCGGTCCCGGTTCGGCTCGAGGTCGGTTCGCCGAACGGAACTCCCGTTCGAGTTCGGCTCGTCGAACGTTCGACGAACCGAACTCGAGCCAATAGGAAACAATGGCAGGCAATCACAAACACAGAAAAACACCTAGAAAACACCCTCAAAGGTGTCCAAAAGGTCACAAACAACTCACAACACATGGGAAAGTGACAAGGACATATACTCATGTGAAAACAAAAGAGCTGGACAAGGAAAAAGAGGAGGACACACAGATATATGAGTATATGCAAGGAAACATCGATTCCATTATTGTGCAACTTGAGCCCTGCTCATTTTAGGCTTCCAATCTGGATAAATTGCCTGAGCTCGCCACGTACGCCTTGGGGATCTTGTCATGTCCTGCAGCCAGCGTTCTCTCGGAACCTGTCTTCAGTGCTGCTGGGGGTCTGCTGGCAGATAAGCACACGCGTCTGTCCACTGACAATGTGGACATGGCTCTCAGAGGACTTTTCTTCCCCTGGGTCAGCCAGGGGACGGGAAAGGCACGCGTATTTTTGAGAGTGCTTCATGCAAAGCATCTTTTTCTTTTTCAAAAGGGGGCTCAACCCATGCCAGTCAAGTGGGGTGTGTGTGGCCCAGTTAGTGGAAACGAGGGAGACTGTGGTTGGAGTCCCCTCGCTGTGTCTCTAAAAGAACCAAGATGAACAAGTCATGGCTCTCAGAGGACTTTTCTTCCCCTGGGTCAGCCAGGGGACGGGAAAGGCACGCGTATTTTTGAGAGTGCTTCATGCAAAGCATCTTTTTCTTTTTCAAAAGGGGGCTCAACCCATGCCAGTCAAGTGGGGTGTGTGTGGCCCAGTTAGTGGAAACGAGGGAGACTGTGGTTGGAGTCCCCTCGCTGTGTCTCTAAAAGAACCAAGATGAACAAGTCATGGCTCTCAGAGGACTTTTCTTCCCCTGGGTCAGCCAGGGGACGGGAAAGGCACGCGTATTTTTGAGAGTGCTTCATGCAAAGCATCTTTTTCATTTTGAAAAGGGGCATCAACTGATGTCATTCAAGAGGGGTGTGTGTGGCCCATTTAGTGGAAACGAGGGAGACTGTGGTTGGAGTCCCCTCGCTGTGTCTCTAAAAGAACCAAGATGAACAAGTCATGGCTCTCAGAGGACTTTTCTTCCCCTGGGTCAGCCAGGGGACGGGAAAGGCACGCGTATTTTTGAGAGTGCTTCATGCAAAGCATCTTTTTCTTTTTCAAAAGGGGGCTCAACCCATGCCAGTCAAGTGGGGTGTGTGTGGCCCAGTTAGTGGAAACGAGGGAGACTGTGGTTGGAGTCCCCTCGCTGTGTTTTACATGCTTTTAGAAGGGCATGACATGGCTTGGAGGTTGACTTTCATCATCTGCAAACTGTTGGCTACCAAAATGCTGCCTTTCCAACAACTGTGGTTATAGACAATGAGGAACATATTGATGAAGATGAGACGCAGATACCCGATTGGGATGACAACTTAAATATTCGGTCAGGGCAAGAAGAGGCTCGGTCTGAGGGGGAGGGGAGTGCAAACACAACAATTGATGATGAAGTCCTAGATCACACCTACTGTCAACCCACAGTCAGACACTCGAGGAGGTCAACAGAGGCGGTGGAGGAGGATGCAACCGACGTCGAAGTAACCTTGCGCCTTCCTGGACACAGTCGGAGCACTGGTAGCACGTCTACAACTGCATCCTCAGCCACCACTCTGCCTCTGAGCATTATTCGGGGTGGATCAACAGGTCGCATGGCCTCTAAGCCTTGCCTAGCCTGGTCCTTTTTTGACATAAAAAAAGATCGCCCTAATTATGTGATCTGTAACATTTGGCATGGTTATCTTAGTAGAGGTCAAAACCTCAGCAGTTTGACAACTTCTTCCATGAATCGTCACATGAATAAATATCATATGGCCTGGTGGGAAGCTCACCGTGCTGCAATGCGGCCTAGCGGAGCCAACCATCCACCGCCTGCCCCTTCCAGTGCATCCGCGCGCTCGTCATCTTCTAGGACTGTGGGGACAGCTGTCACACCTGTTTTTCCACCCACAACTTCCACCACTGTAACCGCAACAGGCAGTTTGCTTGGTAGGTCGTCAGTTGGTTTGGAAGGGGAAACAAGTGATTGTGTACAGCTCTCTCAAACATCGATAGCACCAACGTTGGATGAAGGCAACATCATGTCTCCGCCTGCACTTTCCTCACAAACCTGCATTTTTCCAGGGACACCCTACTGAACACCGTCTACACACAGCAGCCAGATCTCTGTCCCTCAGATGTGGTCAAATAAAAGGCCACTTACTGCGACCCATGACAAAGCTAAGAGGTTGACTCTATCCCTCTGTAAGCTGTTGACTACAGAAATGCTGCCTTTCCGCCTAGTGGACACACAGGATTTTAGAGACCTTATGTCTGTCGCTGTGCCCCAGTACCACATGCCTAGTCGCCACTACTTCTCTAAGAAAGGTGTGCCCGCGCTACACCAGCATGTCACACACAACATCACCGCTTCCTTGAGAAACTCTGTGTGTGAACGGGTGCATTTCACCACCGATACTTTGACCAGTAAGCATGGACAGGGACGTTACATGTCGCTGACTGGCCACTGGGTAACTATGGTGATAGATGGTGAAGGGTCTGCTGCACAAGTCTTGCCGTCCCCACGACTTGTGTGTCAATCCTCTGTCTGTCCAAGTTCCGCCACTGCTTCTGCATCCTCCACCTCATCTGGGTCCTCCACCTCCGCCCCAAGCCTGCCTGGTCAGGCCACCAGCGTTCTCACTGCGCAGAAGGAATCACGCAACCCTCATTACTATGCTGGCAGCAGAGCGCAACGGCATCAGGCGGTCTTTAGCTTGACATGTCTTGGGAATAAGAGTCACACAGCTGAGGAGTTGTGGTCAGCTCTGCGGTCCGAGTTTAATAAATGGTTGTCTCCACTCAACCTGCAGCCTGGTAAGGCCGTGTGCGACAATGCTGCAAACCTGGGTGCGGCCCTTCGCCTGGGCAAGGTGACACACGTACCTTGTATGGCTCACGTGTTGAACCTTGTCGTCCAGCAATTTTTAACACACTATCCCGGCCTAGATGGCCTTCTGAACAGGGCACGAAAACTGTCTGCTCACTTCCGCCGTTCAAGCGCCGCAGCTGAGGGACTTGCATCGCTCCAGAAGTCTTTCGGCCTGCCGGTTCATCGCCTGAAATGCGATGTGGCGACACGCTGGAATTCAACTCTCCACATGTTACAGCGACTGTGGCAGCACCGCAGAGCCATGGTGCAATACGTCATGACGTATAGCCTGGGCCAACGAGATGCAGAGGTGGGGCAGATCACCCTGATGGAGTGATCTCAGATCAAGGACCTATGCACCCTTCTGCACAGTTTCGACATGGCGACGAATATGTTTAGCGCTGACAATGCCATTATCATCATGACGATTCCAGTCATTTACATGCTGGAGCACACGCTAAACACTATTCGGAGTCAGGGGGTGGGACAACAGGAAGGGGAGGAACTACAGGAGGATTCATATGCGCAAGACACAACAACATCACCAAGGTCCAGACGTTCATCATCACCAACGCGGCAGGCATGGGACCATGGGGGACAGGGATCAACAAGGGCGCATGGTAGCAGGCGAGATGTTGAGGAAGGTGCAGGAGGACATGAAGATATGGAGGACGAACTGTCCATGGACATGGAAGACTCAGCAGATGAGGGGGAGCTTGGTCAAATTTCAGTTGAAAGAGGTTGGGGGGAGATGTCAGAGGAAGAAAGAACGGTTAGCACCTCTATGCCACAAACACAGCGTGGACTTGGTCCGCATGGCTGCGCAAGACACATGAGTGCCTTCTTGTTGCACTACCTCCAACATGACCCTCGTATTGTCAAAATTAGAAGTGATGATGACTACTAGCTTGCCACACTATTAGATCCCCGGTACAAGTCCAAATTTTGTGACATAATTCCACCCATAGAAAGGGACGCACGTATGCAGGAGTATCAGCAGAAGCTGTTACTCGATCTTAGCTCGGCTTTTCCACCAAACAACCGTGCAGGTGAAGGGAGTGATTCTTCCAGTTGTAACTTGACAAACATGGGACGGCCTCGTCATCTTCAACAGTCTACCCGTACCAGTAGGACCGGATCTGGTGCTGGTAACAGCAATTTTATGGAATCTTTTAATAATTTTTTTAGACGCTCCTTTGCAAGGCCACCAGAGACAACAAGTCTGACACATAGTCAACGGATGGAGAGGATGATACAGGAGTATCTCCAAATGAACATCGATGCAATGACTTTTCAAATGGAGCCTTGCTCCTTTTGGGCTTCAAATCTAGAAAAATGTCCAGAGCTCTCCAGTTACGCCTTGAAGATTTTGTCGTGTCCAGCTGCCAGCGTTGTCTCTGAACGTGTCTTCAGTGCTGCTGGGTGTGTGCTGACAGATAAGCGCACGCGTCTGTCCAGTGACAATGTGGACAGACTGACGTTCATCAAAATGAACAAGTCATGGATCCACAAGGAATTTACTACCCCTGTGTCATCCTGGGGAGAGTAAATGCTTGTGGATTTGGAATGTGCTTGATGCAAATCAAAACATCCTGTTTGCAACTAGGTCACAAGTGCTGCCACTGAATGGGTGGGTGTGTGTGGGGCACAATTTTTGGAAAAAAGGGAGGCTCCGCTTGGAGTAACCCTTGCTTGCTGTGTTTTTTAAAAATGATACAAGATGAACAGATCTGAAGGCAAGATGAAGGCAACATCATGTCTCCGCCTGCACTTTCCTCACAAACCTGCATTTTTCCAGGGACACCCTACTCAGCACCGTCTACAGACAGCAGCCAGATCTCTGTCCCTCAGATGTGGACAAATAAAAGGCCATTTCCTGCGACCCATGACAAAGCTAAGAGGGTGACTTTATCCCTCTGTAAGCTCTTGGCTACGGAAATGCTGCCTTTCCGCATGGTGGACACACAGGATTTTAGAGACCTTATGTCTGTCACTGTGCCCCAGTACCAGATGCCCAGTCGCCACTACTTCTCTAAGAAAGGTGTGCCTGCGCTACACCAGCATGTCGCACACAACATCACCGCTTCCTTGAGAAACTCTGTGTGTGAACAGGTGCATTTCACCACCGATACTTGGACCAGTAAGCATGGATAGGGACGTTACATGTCGCTGACTGGGCACTGGCAAACTATGGTGAGAGATGGAGAAGGGTCTGCTGTACAAGTCTTGCCGTCCCCACGAGTTGTTTCAATCCTTGTTCTGTATGTAGAAGTTAATACACTGCTTCTGCCTCTTCAACCTCGTGTGGGTCCTCCACCTTGGCGCAAACCCTGTGTGGTCAGGCCACCCTTCCAAGCAACTGCGCACAAGGACTACCACACACCTCCTTACTATGCTGGCAGCAGAACTCAATGCCATCAGGCGGTCAAAGTTTTACTTTGAAATGTATGGGAAATGTGAGTCACACCGCTATTCCAGAGAATAGGAGTCAGGCAGGGTCAAAACATTAATTGAGAAACAGGAACAGAATGGGACGGCCAGGACTTAATCAGAAAACAAGCAGAGGTGAAATGCGGATCGGCCAACAAGGTACATAAACAGCAAGCAGGAAAAGTAGTCAGGTAACAAGCACACAAAATCATAAAACTGAACTGGAGGTAAAATTAACCAGAGGTTCATAGCTATGTCTGGCAGTGGTCTGCAGACAGGATGGGCATAAAAAAGGGTGTGGTGTCTTCCCATTGGTTGTAGCTGAATGATGGTATTTCATCTGTGAGATACCCACCAGCTACATTCAGCCAGAGATTCTGCATCTGTCAAGGTAATGCAGCCCAGTGGGTGAGTATAACCTGCGTCCACCTGCGCCGCTGGCATGGACTCCTCTCCCATCATCAGCACTATTCATGAAAGGAACACGTTGTCACCTGGCGACCGGAGTACAAATTGACGGAGCGGACTCCGTTGGTGACTTAACAGCCGTGTGCGGCAATGATGCAAACCTGGCTGCGGGCCATCCTCAGGGCAATGTGACACACGTGCCTTGTATGGCTCACGTGTTGAACCTCATTCTCCAGCAATTTTTAAAACACCATCACGGCCTACATGGCCTTGTGCAGCGTGCACGCTCGCTATGTGCTCACTTCCATCGTGCGTACACAGCAGCTCAACAACTTTCGTCGCTACAGAAGTCTTTAGGTCTGGTGGTTAAACGCCTGAAATGCGATGTGCCGACACGCAGGAATTTGAATCTGCACATGTTGCAGCGTTTGTGGCAGCACCGCCGAACCCTGCTGCAATACGTTATGACATATAGCCTGGGATAACTTGATCCAGAGGTGGTGCAGATCACGCTGCTGGAGTGGTGTCAGATCAAGGACCTATGCACCCTGCTACACAGTTTACAAATGTCGACGAAGATGTTTAGCACTGGCAATGTCATTCTCAGCGTGACAATTCTGGTCATCTACATGATGGAGCACACTGTAATTATTATTCGGAGTCAGGTGTTGGGACAAGAGGAAGGGGAGGAAGTACAGGAGGAGTCATATGCGGAAGGGACAACAAGATCTACGAGGTCCAGATGGTCAGCGGCACCTAGGCGGCAGTCATGGTGAGGGAGAGGGATTAACAAGGGCGCATAGTATCAGCAAAAAGTGTTGAGGAAGGTGTAGGAGCCCATGAAGAAATGGAGGACGAACTGGCGATGGGCATGGAAGACTCAGCAGATGAGTGAGAGCTTGCTCACATTTCGGTTGTGCGAGGTTGTGGGGAGAGGGCAGAGGAAGGAGGCACGATTCTCACCTCTCTGCCACCAACACACCAAGGACTTGGTCCTCCTGGATGCACAAGACACATGAGCGCCTTCTTGCTGCACTACCTACAACATGACCCTCGGATTGTACGAATTCAAAGTAATCCTGAATACTGGGTTGCCACACTGTTAGATCCCCGGTACAAGACAAAATTTGGCGAAATAATTCCTGCCATAGAAATGGACGCACGTATACAGGAGTATCTGCAGAATGTGGTACGCAATCTTAGATCTGCTTTTCCACTAAACACCAGTGCTGCACAGAGTGAATCTCAACGCTTTGTCATGGATAGGAGGAAATGGTCTTTTACCTGTACACATCTGAGGGACCGAGGGCTGGCTGCTGTGCTGAGATGGCGTGGAGTACGGTGTCCCTGCAGAGTTGCACTTTTGGTCATATACCAAAATGAGTTGAAAAAGGACAGATGCTGGTGGAAAGGGGAACAGGTGTGTTGGAAAGGGGAAAAAAAGTTTTGGTCCGTGGATTTGGTGGTTAAGCAACAGTAACATTTGCTGAAGAAACACCATCTGTTACAGTGGGACTGGCAGATTTGGATAAGGTGGTATATACTATGTTACCGCTATATAACGAAAATTAATAAGAAAAGAAAGAGAAAGGTATATATCCCCATCAGCAGTCAGTGTCCACCGTGCTCCCAGTTGGAAAAGGAGAGGTTGGCAACTGGAAGGTTTGGTGGAGGATACAGAGCTGTGTGGCTATGAAACTAATAGTAGCCTGAACCGAGTTAGACGCCATTCGGATCTGGAGACTGGGAGCCCTGTTAGCGTCACAGGGTCCACATGCCCACCCAGCCCAGGAACTCCCTGTTAACAACACAGGGGCCATTGAGTACGCTGACCGTGTGCGTAGGGGCCACACCTGTGGACAGCAGGCGCATCAGCAGCAGCAGGCCTGTTAATGCCACTGGGCTGCACAAGCAGGACTGGTAGGACAGGAGCTGGTCTTAACCGTTCTGCGTTACCAACTGTGGTGGTGGCCTGCATCGACACCCTATCCCTGCCTACCTCTGGCCTAAAGCCGCAATGGGTTCAACACATGGAGGTGTGCTCTTTCGGAGCATAATAGAAGACTGCGCACCTCCTTGTTGGCTCCAGCCCCTTTTATAACCTGGGTCCGCCCCAAACCAGGGTGAACCACAATGCACCTCCTGGAGACAAAAGTAGAGTGACACGTCATGAGTGGCATAACTAGCGTCCTATTTGGAACCGCAACTTCAATGATGACCTCATGGCTGCCATGACCCAAACACCTCACCAGTCATCGTCTGACCATCAATAATGCGGTGACAAGTCATAGGGGCGGGCCTCTGCAAGCCATTTGGGAGTGGCCTGGCCACATCGTCAGGACACCTGATGCCCTGTGGTCTATATGGGACCCCCACATCAGGGGCAGGGCCAAAGAGTTCATTACCGGACATAGTCTCTGATGCAGTAAGTGCCTGAGCATGCTCAGTAGCATGAAATACAGTGTCTGAAAAAAGACTATCAGCTTTATGGTGTCTAGGCACAACACAGGACCTAGACCCGGCACGGAGTGCAAGTACCTGTGGAAAGAGGCTTTTCCCACTAAGTGTGGGAGCATGCGCTGTATCCCGAAATGAAGACTTAGCCTCAGCAATGGCACATTCAGGCTGAGCATACTCACTAGGCGAAACACTGTAGTTAGGCTGCAGCTGGGGTAAATCGGCACACGCATGCGCACTAGCTGCCTCTCCACACTTAGACGTGGAGGAGAAATTGCTCTTCGGGTGTGAACTTGGAGATGCAGTCTATGAACAGAAGGAAAAGCTAAAGGAAGCCTCACTTTCTATCCCTCCGAATTATCAAATGCAGCAATGAATTCCCTGAGTTTGCTATAACATTAGCGTAGCAAAATGTGCATGAGGGTGTCATGTAGAGGTGCTAGAAATAGCTTGGCACCAGTGGGGCACTAATGGAATACAACAGCCAGTTCTATGATGCCACTAAATGGCAGTATTTTTTGCTATCATTATAGCTTATTAAAAACAGAGCAGGAGGTTGTCATGCAGAGGTACTGCACATAGATTTGCAGTAGTGTGAATAGACAAAAGTACAATAGCCACGTTTAGGATACAACTAGGTACACTGAGTGTTTGCTAGTATAATGGCGGAGTTTAAAAAAGTTTGAGTGTGCAATGCAGGCAGACGTGCTGCAAATAACGTTCCAATACTGTGAATTGACAAAAGTACAATAGCCACGTTTAGGATACAACTAGGTACACTGAGTGTTTGCTAGTATAATGGCGGAGTTTAAAAAAGTTAGAGTGTGCAATGCAGGCAGACGTGCTGCAAATATCGTTCCAATACTGTGAATAGACAAAAGTACAATAGCCACGTTTAGGATACAACTAGGTACACTGAGTGTTTGCTAGTATAATGGCGGAGTTTAAAAAAGTTTGAGTGTGCAATGCAGGCAGACGTGCTCTGCAAATGTCTTTGCACTAGTGGGACTATAGCAAAGTCCAATAGCCACGTTTAGGATGCCACTAGGTACACTGAGTGTTTGCTAGTAAAATTGCTTAGTTTAAAAAAGTTTGAGTGTGCAATGCAGGCAGACGTGCTCTGCAAATGTCTTTGCACTAGTGGGACTATAGCAAAGTCCAATAGCCACGTTTAGGATGCCACTAGGTACACTGAGTGTTTGCTAGTATAATGGCTTAGTTATAATGAGTTGGAGTGTGCAGAGGACAAGAGGGTACAGTGGCAGGATTGTGGTGCTCTGGGTAGAGGAATGGAAGCCTGCCTTTCTATTCCCTCCTAATGGTGAAATGCAGGGAGGAAATCCCTGACCTTGGCTACACAGACGCTGTTGCTGTTTGCAGGACCTGTCACCTATGGCTCTCTGACCCTGCCGGTTTGAGCCCTTAAAAGGACTGCTATAAAGTGCTCTCCCTATGCTGTCTAACGCTGTGTATGCAGCGCATACAGCTGTATCGGCTATAGGACTCAGGAGGACGGAGCTGCGACAGTGATGTCTGACAGCAAAGACGCAGAAGGCAGATAATGGCGTCCTGGAAGAAAATGTCCGGTTTTATAATGCAGGGACATGTGACATGGACATCCTATCACACATGCCGTTGCTTCTCTGGCTCAAAGTCCACTTAGCTGTGTGTGTGTCTGGGATTGGCTGACATGCTGGCCCGCCCCACAAGACGCGCGCGCTTAGGGAAGGAAGACAAGAAAAAAAAAAAAAAAATGGCGATCGCCATTATACAAACAGCAGTGATCTGAAGGCGCTGTTCACGCACACTATACACTGAAATGTCATAATAGTGTGATTCACAGAGTGACTTACACTATTACAGCAGAAACCAAGCTAGGATTTTGCTGTTTTTTTGCTGCTAGAACCGTTCTCGAACGTTTCTAGAACTATCGAGCTTTTGCAAAAAGCTCGAGTTCTAGTTCGATCTAGAACAGGCCCCAAAATCACTCGAGCCTAGAACTGGAGAACCACGAACCACGCTCAACTCTAGTCAGGAGTACACCAGGCCTAACACGAACAATATTGCCTCTTGTATTTGTGGCTCTAGTTACAAGACTGCAACATACGCAGATGACCTGCTTTCTTTCATTACCAAACAGGTCATCTCACTTCCAAATTTAATGTCAGAATTCCGAATATACAATACCCGGTCTAATTTTAAAATTAAGTTCTTTAAGTCAGAGGCCTTGAATGCCAACACCTCCTCCTCCATTCTAAATCCCTTCAAAGCTTTCTTTAGTTTTTAAATGGCCCAACTCAGCTCTAAAATATTTAGGGATCTTGTTACTTAGAGATGTAAGCTTGACATACTCGCTTGATTTTCCTAAACTACTACAAATCGGTACAGAAGAACTGCTTAAGATGGTCAAGCAACGCTTTTACCTTATTTGATAGAAGCGCAGTCTGTAAAATGCACATTCTCCCTGGGATCTTGTATGTTATACAGGCTCTTCTGATTGAGGTTCCCTCGTCTTTCGTCAGGAGTCGTGTAGCAGTCCTAACTAAAGTTCATATGGTCGGGTAAACCTCCCCGTATCAGAAGAGCTATTTTATATCATTCTAAGACTTCCGGGGGTATTGTTCTGCCTGATTTTAGATCATTATTACATATTATATTACATGGCCTCTCACCTCTCTAGAATTTTGGAATGGTGTAGGAATGATGCGGGTAAAGCTTTGGTCAGAATTGAGCTAAGCTTTACAAATTCCAACTTACTGCGACTTGTTTCTGGTTAAATCACTCAAAACACATCCTACAATCGAAGCTACTCTTGCTTCTTGTACCAATCCTGCAGTCTGTTCACATATCCTACTGCAATCCTCCTCAATTTATCCCATTTTGGGTAACCCGCTTTTTAAAGTACAATGTTTTTCGTACCTGGCTGCTTCAGAGAGTCTCTTTTTGGAGACCTGCATGTCTGGCCCTCAAAAGACGACCTTC
Organism: Anomaloglossus baeobatrachus; assembly: GCF_048569485.1. Taxonomy (NCBI): domain Eukaryota; kingdom Metazoa; phylum Chordata; class Amphibia; order Anura; family Aromobatidae; genus Anomaloglossus; species Anomaloglossus baeobatrachus. Next base: position 58,127,766 of record NC_134359.1, read on the forward strand.
TCGGCATCTCTACTCCCGTTCCGCTGGGAACCTTGACAGTTGCTCAGCTTTCCCATTTTTTTCATTCACTCCCAAAACGACTTTTGAAGCAGCATACACGGTACACGGGTACAAGACCACTAAGACAAACTTTGTCCTAATACTCCTTGCTGATTGAACCCCGGCCTAGACCAACCATTTCCAAACCAAATGGGAAGTCAATTTGAGATTCTCACTATTGAAAGAACAGTGGAGGCGTATCATCACTATAAAACACATAAATCTTATATTTGCTCTCGTTTTTATGAGGCAGATTATAAATTCCTATCTCGGTGGTATAAAGTCCCAACTCGCCTACACTCTATTTTTCCTGACGCCAATCCCATGTGTGGAGACGAGAAAGAGGATTTGATAAATATTCTTTAGTCCTGCAAGATTCTTGCTCGTTTTTGGGAAAAGGGGCAACTAGTGTTGTGTGGGTTCATAAACCTTACAATTAACCTAAATCCTGCTCTTGTCCCTCTCCATCATTGTGACATTCCCATAAAAGCATATAGGCACTCTATATTAAGGCATTTAATTGTGACTCCTTGTGCATTCATTCCCCTGTTGTGAACAAAGACTCCATTCCAACAGTTCTTCTTTGGTTCTTTAAAATGAATGAAGTGATGTTGATGGAGGAACACGCCTCTACTGTCAATAATTCCTATGATTGTTGTTAAAAAAAACCCCTGTTTTTATTGGTTGGAATTCAGATTCTCTACTGATTACCGGTCCCTCATTGGGGAAAACAGAATCTATAAACACAGGACCTCATGCCTGCAGACTTCTCCCTCCTCCCTCCCTCAGGCTCACCTTTGGACCTCTCTTGCCCTTTTCTTTTCCCTGCTCTTCTGCATTATTTTTTTTGTTATCCTTATGGCTACAATCTCTTATTCAATTTGTTTTGTTGTAATAGGTGCGCAGTGCCCCCATGATGTAAATGTGCTATGTCTCATGTCTTTACCATTAAATATTATAAATCTATGTGTTGATATTTAAGTGTTTTAGAGAATAATAGGTTCCGGATGTAGCAGAGTTTTAGAAAAGGTGTTAGATAAGAAAGGATTAATGTAGCAAAAGGGAGGAGTCATAGATGACAGGGCAGATGGTTAGGTGAGGGAATCCAGATTAGAAGAAGACCAGCATCCACAGATAGTATATTAGAACCTTTGCTTTATTCTTCCAAAAGTTAAAACATAGACACCGTCCGGTCTACGCGTTTCAAACAAAAAATGTTTTTTAATCATGACCACGATGGTCATGATTAAGAACATTTTTTTTGTTCGAAACGCGTAGACGGGATGGTGTCTATGTTTTAACTTTTGGAAGAATAAAACAAAGGTTTTAATATAAGATCTGCGGATGCTGGTCTTCTTCTAATCTGGATTGCTTCTGTTCAGGAACCAGCCAGATATTTTTCCGTGCATCACACCTTCTGAGATATCACTCTGGTGAGCTGGTCTCTTGTTTCAGTGTTGGATAGCTCCAGAGGGAGGCAGTCAAGAAGTGGGTTCAAAGTGAGAAGACGTGGCCTCGTTGCTAGGATCAGTCAGGGAACTGCAAGGTAACCTCTGGAGGTCTGGAACCTACAGCTCACCCTGGTGAGCTTAGAGAGTCAGTCGGATAGGGAAGCCGTTGAGGCCCAGAGGCGGATGAAGGTGTGTGGTATTAGGGTGGACAGACCCTGGAGTATCAAGAACTAGGTCTGACATAACGAGGGACAAAACGAGTAGTACCCCATAGAGAGAGAAAGGAAGGTCTTATCGGTCATAACTATGTGAAGACTAAAAGTAAACAAAACCGATTGGCCAACTGAACTCTGGTGTTGTGTGACTTACTACCAAACGGCATCGACGACTGGCACCAGGGGTGATGAGCACTGGCCCAAAGAAGTAAGTGTCATGCACCCTGTCCAAAATCACATCCTTTACGAAATAGAGGGGCGCCCCTGCTCATTCTTTCAAAGTCATGGAAGTTTAAATTTTGTTTCTTTAATGCAGAACTTGTCATTTTGCCTCAGATTACCTTGATTTTTTTTCTGATAAGACATTACTTCCTGCTTTTTATTGATACTAAAACTGTATTGTATTTTTCTAGCTCTTCACAATCAATGTGATTGTCATTACTGTCATTATTTATTGCATTTTGAGAAAGAAATACTACAAAGATAAATTTATTTACAAAAGGAACAAAATTTAGAAAAATGTATCTAAAAGAGACAGAAAACAATTACTACTCTGGAAACGTTGCGTTAGATTTTTTAATATCAGAAGTGTCTGCACTCAATACTTACAGAGACAAGGTTTTCCTCTACAAATGATGTAAGCATATGTGATCGTATAGTGACCATAATGTCGCTGAAGTCCAAAGCGGTTATCATTCCAGATTTATTTTTGTCCTTTTGAGCAAATGCCTGTCGAGCATGTTCCAGCTGCAGCTCCTGAAATTCAGAGAAAGATGAAGTTATTATTGGCTTATTCCAATTACACACACACACTAATATATATATATTATATATATCTAGATATATATATATATATATCTAGATATATAAAGCTCAGTGTGTGTGTGTGTGTGTGTGTGTGTGTGTGTGTGTGTGTGTGTGTGTGTATGTATGTATGTATGTATGTATGTATGTATGTATGTATGAATGAATGAATGAATGTATGAATGTGTGTCCGCTAAAGGAATTTGCACCGTCGCATTTACAATCACGAAATTTTGCACAGACACTCCATGTTACCCAGGGAATGTCATAGACTATGAAGCAAGAAACATCAAATCTCAGAGATTTTCTTGTGCCCGTTTGTCCTGAATAAGGGAGCAGAAACTCCTGAAACGTGTCGACCTGAGCATGAAATAAAGCAACATTAATCTTATTATCCTCATCGGTGGTCATTGGCGCGGTATGGAAATAACCCGTTCTCTACTACTCTCTGTTAAAGAGACAGACGGGCAAAGAGACAGACGGGAAAAGAGACAGACGGGAAAAGAGACAGACGGGAAAAGACCAAGATAGACATACACACACAGAGACAGACACAGAGATGGAGACAGATAGACTGATACAAATACAGACAGAGAGATAGAAACAGACAGACAGAGACATAGACACAGACAGACAAGGAAAGAGACAGACAGTAAGACAGACAGACAGCGACTGGGAGAGAGACAGAGAGGCTGGCGTGTGGCAGGTAAGGAGAGGTTCCTCGTTCCTGCGGCGTCACATGTAGCGATATGTGCTGCCGGAGGGACGAGGATCAACTTCGCCCAAGCGACAGCAGCGATAATTGGGAGAGGACCCCCATGTCAACGAGCAGCGATTTTGGACGTTTTTGCAACGATCCAAAATCGCTCCTAGGAGTCACACACACAACGAGATCGCTACAGCGGCCGGATGTGCATCACTGTAGCGATCTCGTAGCGTGTAAAGCCACCCTAAGGGGGTCAGATTTGGAGACCTTGGTGGCCTCTCAACTGGCCCACGATGACCAATCCACTTTCCAGGATACTGTTCATGTAGGAATTCTCGGACCAGACACCCATAATGTAATGGTGCACCATCACGGGTCCGAGCATTCCTACATGAACAGTGTCCTGGAAAGTGCATTGGTCATCATGGGCCAGTTGAATGGCCACCAAGGTCTCCCAATCTGACCCCCTTAGACTTTTATCTTTGGGGTTATCTGAAGGCAATTGTCTATGCTGAGAAGATACAAGATGCCCAGCATCTGAAACAATTGATACTGGAAGCCTGTGCTAGCATTTCTTCTGCGGTGTTGCGATCAGTGTGTCAAGAGTGGGAGAAGAGGGTTGCATTAACAATCTAACACAATGGGCAGCACTTTGAGCACATTTTATGATTAGTCATAAAATTATAAATAACGAACGAATAAAGTTATGGTAAAACCAAGCACACCATTGTTTTTCTTGTGAAATTCTCAATAAAGTTCGATGTGTTACATGACCATCTTCCCATTGGAAAAAATAAAATTGGATCCAAAGTGGCCGACTTCAAAATGGCCACCATGGTCACCACCCATCTTGAAAAGTTTCCCGCCTCCCATATACTAATGAGCCACAAACAGGAAGTTGATATCACCAACCGTTCCCATTTTAAATCAGGTGTATCCATATAAATGGCCCACCCTGTAGAATCAAATCAGATTTATTTTTGCATATTTGCGCCCTCATTTAACAATCTGTAAATTGGAAACAATCATGTACCGCTTGGCGCGAGGACAGTGGTTGGGCATTAATAAAGGAAGTTCAAGAAAACAGCGTTTGGTGAGTTTTTCTTTGTTAAGCAAGGACTCTATCCAGTCCATTTTGAAGAGGTAGGCCACCTCTGTGCTAATCAAACTAAGGCTGGAAACACATCTATGCGAGTAAAATCGGTCTGAGTTGGCTGAAAAAAATTCGGCTGATTTTAGTTCATGTTAGGTGCGAGTGCAACGCAAGTGCGATGCTATTTCTGAATAAATTAATGATTTGGCTAGCGTGTGTAATGCGTGTGTTCCTTTTTTTTCCTCAGCAGCTGTCATCTGCCATTGAGCTCTGCTACATGGCCGCTGACAGCAGACACAGCCAGAGCGATGTAGCAGAGCTGAATAGCCGCTGACAGCAGACACAGACAGAGCCGCACGATCAGAAAGAAGTCGGATGAACGTCACCCGACTTCATTGTCATCCTGCGGCTCTGTCTGTGTGGCATGCCCTGATTTCGGTCACCGGTGAAGATTTCACCGGAGACCGCAAATCCCCTGAGTTTCCGCAGTGAGCCGCGCTATCAGCTGTGCCGTCACTGAGGTTACCTGAGTGACGTCATCGCTGATAGTGCGACTCACTTCAGTCGCTGCGGGGAGCTCACAGAGAGCGGTCGTGCTCTGTAGCAGAGCTGACAGCGTCGAGGGACCTCCGTGGATTACGTCGGACAAGGATGGTTTTTTTGCGTACTTCATAAAGTGGTGAACGAGGGTCTTTGTTATTGTTTATTATTTCACATAAAGGATTTTTTCACTGTGTGTGTTTATTAACTTTAATTTACAGGTTAATCATTGCAGGCATCTATGAGACACCCGCAATGATTAATCTAGGATTTAGTGGCAGCTATGGGCTGCCATTAACTCCTTATTACCCCGATTGCCAACGCAACAGGGCAAATCGGGAAGAGTCGGGTACAGTCCCAGAACTGTCGCATATAATGTATGCAGCAATTCTGGGTGGCTGCTGGCTGATATTGTTAGGCTGGGGGGCTCCCCATAACGTGGAGCTCCCCATCCTGAGAATACCAGCCTTCAGCCGTATGGCTTTATCTGGCTGGTATTAAAATTGGGGGGAACCGCACGCCGTTTTTTTAAATTATTTATTTAATTTATTTTACTGCACAGCATAGACACGCCCACCGGCGGCTATGATTGGTTGCAGTGAGACAGCTGCCACTCAGCGTGGGGGCGTGTCTGACTGCAACCAATCATAGGTTTTATTAGAAATAAAAAACACAAACATATACCCTGGTTCACCACTTTAATATACCCGAAAAAGCCCTCCATGTCCGGCGTAATCCAGGATGGTCCAGCATCGCTTCCAGCTCTGCTGCATTAGGTTGACCGGAGCTGCAGAAGACACCGCCTCTCCTGTCAGCTCCACGCAGCAACTGAAGACAGCAGCGCGATCAGCTGAGCTGTCACTGAGGTTACCCGCGGCCACCGCTGGATCCAGTGACAGCGGGTAACCTCAGTGACAGCTCAGCTGATCGCGCGGCTGTCTTCAGTTGCTGCGTGGAGGTGACAGAAGCGGCGGTGTATTCTGCAGCTCCGGTCACCTCCATGCAGCAGAGCTGGAAGCGACGCTGGACCATCCTGGATTACGCCGGACATGGAGGGCTTTTTCGGGCTTATTAAAGTGGTGAACCAGGGTATATGTTTGTGTTTTTTATTTCTAATAAAGGATTTTTTCGGGTGTGTGTGTTTATTTACTGTCACTTACAGATTAATCATGGAAGGTATCTCGGGGAGACGCCTGACATGATTAATCTAGGAGTTATTGGCAGCTATGGGCTGCCAATAACTCCTTATTACCCAGATTGCCAAAGCACCAGGGCAAATCGGGAAGAGCCGGGTACAGTCCCAGAACTGTCGCATATAATTATGCGGCAATTCTGGGCGGCTGCTGGCTGATATTGTTAGGCTGGGGGGCTCCTCATAACGTGGAGCTCCCCATCCTGAGACTACCAGCCTTCAGCCGTATGGCTTTATCTGGCTGGTTTTAAAATTAGGGGGGACCGCACGCTGTTTTTTTTAATTATTTAATTATTTATTTCCCTGCACAGTACAGACACGCCCACCGGCTGCTGTGATTGGGTGCAGTGAGACACCTGTCACTCAGCGTGGGGGCGTGTCTCACTGCAACCAATCATAGGCGCCGGTGGGCGGGGAAAGCAGAGAATACAAGATTGTTTAATGAGCGGCCGGCTTTCTCAAAATAGTAAAAGCCGCCAGAGCAGTGTGAATGCCGTGCAGCGCCGCGCCGGTGATCGGGGATCGGTGAGTATGAGAGAGGGGGTAAGAGGGATAGAATGACATGGACAGAGAGAGAGGGACAGAGATAGTGACCGACTGATAGAGATTAGTGAATGACAGACATTGTGAGGCGCTTCAGAACGCAGCTTTTCAGCTGCGCTCTGAAGCGGACCTTTTTTAAGCTGCGGCGCAGAGCGCACACCTGCGCACATAGCCTCAGACATCACAATCGTATGAGGGATGTCACACGTTTCAATTAACTAGGTTCGTCCAATGTATGAGGAATAAACGACGTGTATGCGATCACCGTATTTGCGTTCAATCTTGATCGCACGTAGGTGTCACACGCAAATACGTCACGAACGATGCAGGATGTGCGTCACTTACAACTTGACCCCGACGACGGATTGAAAGATCTATTGAAGCGTGTAAAGCGGGCATTACACAGAGTCACCATAATGTATTTTTTGCATATTTCAATTACAATTTCACATATTTAATAAATCCACTAGAAAATCAGAAATCGGAGCTCTAAATCCACCCACAGTATATTAAATGTGGTACCAGCCATCTCTTCTTGAAATTGCTTATGTTTCAAGCTTCTGCACCTCCCTGCAACTGTACTGTTGTAGAAAAAGCCCAAGTGCCAGGAAAACTCTTCATTAAATTGTGTAAACTTTTATGAGCCAAGATTGCATTATTTTATTTGTCTTTTACCTCCTTCTAATAATTCAACGTAAAAAATATCTTACTTGTAAAAATTCAGTGAATTCCAAGTAGGAGAGTTGTTTTTTCCGGTTGTGCCCAAAGTGAAGTCTGATGAATTCACAGTCCCAGTTAAATGGGATATGGTGATGAATGATGGTTTGCCCAAATATTTCCTTAACATTTTCTTTAAAAAAAAAAAAGAAAGAAGACCAAATTAGATTTTGTCTTCCCGGCTGAAAGGTCAGTAAGATATTGAGTTTTTCAATGCAAAGATAGAATTACACATGATCTACGGTAATTATGCAACTCGCCATTTACAGGGATTAATGGCAACACTGCAGGATTCGGGACTTGAAAAGTTATTTTAGACATTCATAATGCTAATCCTCATAATAAGCCAATGTTCAGATTAGTCCACTAGCACAAATGTAATGAGCAAATGATGATTGCCACCGTTATTAGTCCAGAAGTTCAGTAGGTCCTTCTAGACCATCCATGAGCTCCTTGATATAACATGGCCTAAGAGATGTATGCAGTGGCAGCTGCTGCTTCATATGATTCAATGGGAGATATGGACCCAATTATTGATAATTTTAATGGGGGAAATCCTCTCCTGTACATGAGTGATAAATAGTAAATATTTTAAAAGCAAGACGAGGGAATCCTGCAGTGTTGCCTAAATGTAGTTGCTTAATTAAAGGGGATTTTTCACTAGATTATTTTTACATAAACTGAATGCCTCATCCTATTGCTGCTACTTCACTGATTCTAGAACAGTTTTTCTTTTTCTTCTCTGCCACTCTGTTCTAAAGTTAGGCCTCCCGGTAATAATAGTACACATTTTCCCTACAACTAACGGGGCGTGTACCAGAGAACTTCTCTGTGGGCGTGTGCTTTTTCTCCTCTGAAGATGGCCAATCAAACGTGGAGAAATTGTGTGGTACACGCCCATTTAGTTAAAGAGAAAATATCCATTACTAGTAATATCTTTTAAATGGAGGGACACAGAAAAAAAAGAAAAACTGTTTCAGAATCTGCAAAGAGGAGGCAATTGGAGGAGGTATTAAAATAATTAAGTTTAAATTAAAAAAAAATCCAATGAAAGGATCTTTTAAAGGGATTGTGCAGGGCCTGTTATTTATGCACTGAGTGTTGAGAGACTCCTGAGCACTGAATATGACGTTTTCTGAGGAAATCATCCAAGTGTCCTATTATTTAAGATAGCAAATATGCCTAATACATGTCTGGTTTCGGATCTCTGCCCGGGTGCAGCTCCATCTCTCAACAGTCGATGCAGCAACGAGACGTGCTGCATGATCCTTTTAAGATTTTGATTGTAGGATTTGGATAAGAAATATCACACTTGTCCTCGAAACCAAGGAACATCAGTATTTTGCACCATATAATTGACAACTACTGTAACTTTTATTTTGCATACAGTTCACAAATGAAGAATTACAACATCAATCTGCGACATGTATTATTCCCATTTCCCATAGAAAATTATGTGTTAATTAAAACAAGTTGCATTTAATAAAATAATAGGATAATATTTCTGTTTGGTTAAGTTTTCATACCACATATAGGTCAATGTGTTAGAGGAGTGGTCATCGTGTAAGAGCCTGGGAAGTGTAGCTTGGATGGTCTGAACCAGACAAATAAAACATTAAATGGCAACAAAAGGATAAATAATGAATAGGTTATCAGTAAAAAAAATTTTTAACATTCAATAAAAGTGTTTTTTCCAAACAAAACAATCGTGGCTTTGCTGGTATCATACACTGGAGTTAAAAAATTTTAATATATACATAAACTTACTTGATTCTAATGCTCTTTAACTTGTCATCAGAAGCATTCTGCCAGCCCTTTATGTACTAGAACGCTCTTTTCCCCCAGTTCCATGCTTGCTTTGTTCCTGAGGTGTATTTGAAAAGGTAACCTGACCGTAGGATTTCGTCTAAAAAATGGTATCAAACTGCTAACAGCATTTTGAATTATCCCTACAGTGTTAAGAAATGATTGTTAATTATCCCTGCATGTACCTGACTAGTCCGGGACCACAGTCAATTACTGCAACAGATTGCTGGTTTCATGTCCACACCAGGGTGATTTACAACCCAGCATGTATAGGAAAAGCAGGGAGGAGTAGAAAAAGTTCCTCTTCTCAACCCCCTGCTCTCCCTGGGGTCACACTGGTGTGGGCGTGATCCCAGTTGTAATGATCGACGGTGGTCCTGGACTAGTCCGGTACATGCAAGCAGAGAGAATGGGGAGGATTAAGCATCATTTTTAAAAACAGCGCAGTAGAATTTAGGAATGATACAAGGATAATTCTATTAGGAGATGGATTAAAACACCCCTAATACTTTCAAGGGGTAAATAGCGCTGTCAGGTTCCTATAACTATGAGAGCTTATGATCATACCCTAAAGGTGCAAATACACCTTATATAGCTGTTAGCCAAACACCTGCTTAGCCGATAGCTAATTCTTGTAGCCCCCCTTTCCTTATCTACAGGTACACTGGGCTCTCCTGAGCATGCATGCATCTTCAATAAGAAGAGGGGAGTAAACTACTGGAAGACACCTCTGGCAGAATCTTAATTTCCTAATCTAAGAAATGACCCAATGTTGAAATTCAATAGACCCAATCCTTCTTTCCCTTTGACATCTTCTATCATGGAAAGTTGGGAGGCTGCCATACACATCAGATGTCCAGCCAGTCCCATTGAAATCGGCGGGTTTGGCCAGCAACAAAGTCCATGGCCATCTTAGGAATCATGATTGCCATATAAAACTTTTGCAACTGAGGAATATTGGAAACGTTTTGGGATGGTCACTATCAAGGCTTGATCACACCATCGTATAACTCAGATGAGTGCTATCTGATGTTTTCTCGGATAGCACTTGGCCCAATGTTATACTATTTTTTTTCTAATGCCAAGATTTGCAATGCAAATCAGATGTAAGGAGGTGATACTGATGTGTTCCTTCCTCTGAAGATGTTGTATTATCACGTAGTGTAATATGAATTACTCTGCGTCTTTTGTAGATATTGTGATATATTGTAATGTGTTCCCATCTAATGTATAGCAGTATATATGTAGTTACTAGATTATAGGGTAAGAGATAGTTAAGTGTTAGGACTAGCCCGCAATGGGAGGAGTTAGTTCATAGGGAAAGAGACTGTTCATTCTAGAAAGTTAGTGAAGAGTCAGTGAGTGACAAAAACGGACGTATGGTCTGTAGGTCATGGAGGACACATGCAGTGTGTGATCTGTGGCAGAGGAAAGGTGACCGTGTGGGAGATGGTCAACCCTTCAGGATCTCACTAAGACACAGAATGTGAGACAACGCTTGAGGCTAGAGGCCAACCTTCTAAACAAAGTGGTGCCAGTTAGAAGGGTCTGCAGGACTAGACTCTAGCAGTAAGGCCCCATTCCTTAAAGGTAATGGGTTAGGACGAACTGGTGCATAGTAGGCTTTACTGGTTGGTATCACCCCAAGTGTCAAGAGCGCAAGGCTCTTCTCTAGCACAACTGGTAAACCCCCTAACCACCTCCTCTACCAGGAGAAGAGACGTGGATATGGAAGCATCTGGGAGCACAGGCTCTACTCTGGCCATAATGGCAAAATCCCTGACCCAATCCTCTACGAGGAGATTGGACGTGGAACCGCAGAAAGGGAAAGTGACCATTATGAATTGGATTGTAGCATTAGACTGGGTTGTACTGGAATTGACAGAAACAACTCACTATCTGGTGTGGAAAGTTGTTGATGAAGATGAACAGTTGAGTGAAATACTGTTGCTTAGATTAAACTGGTGGTCTACTTGTGGAAACAAGTCGGCATCCAGTTTTGGCCAGGTGATGTTAGTAGCAACATACAGACTGCACGAGCATAGTGCCCATTCCATAGGAGTCCACAAACCCAGCCAGGACCACATACTTCATGTAGCGTGCCGGCCTGCCGGGGCATGTGGAGTCAGTCCCTCGCCCACAACTACCATTCAGTGCCACTCTACACACCCATTCAAGTCTAAAAATTATTAGATTGCACTCAGCTGTCATTCATTTCCGAAGTATTACAGAAGAGAGAACAGAGAGAAACTTTGTTCTCCATCTTCTCTTTGCAATGTGCTCTGATTATCTAATGTGAGAGAATTGGATCACACTATGTTGACACTCTGATCAAACACGGATCAGAGAGTAATGGGGTCAGATTTTGTCGCAGACTCCAACTCTTGCTGTATCTGAAAATCAACGACTGTCACAATTATTACTACTACATAGAGTGTACGGGACGCCTAGTCTACTGCATAAGATCGGGATCCAGACAGATGATCTGTCCTAGATGCGGGCAGGAGAATGCTAATTTGCTGCATATGATGTGGGCATGTGGGAATATTGAAGAATATTGGAGGGCAGTATTAAACCTAGTAGCGCAACTATTTAAAATACGACTGCAACCCAGACCTGTCACATGTATTCTCGGATATCTAGAGGAGGTAGACCTGAGCTCACCGGCAACAATTTATATCAAGCTAGGAAACTGTTGGCCTACCACTAGTTGGACTCTGCTCCTCCGGCCTTGGGTGACCTAAGGGAAAGGGTCAATAATATACTTCGGTTGGAGAGGGGAGTGTATCTTAAACGAAATGCGCTCAAAAAAATTCTATAAAATCTGTGGCGCTTGGCTGGATACACCGGGTCTTTCCTCCCCAACATTGTTGCAAGATACCATGAGAGATCAAGTCCTTCTTCTTATCACTGGTTACCTAATTTTTGATCTAGAGTGATCTTCTATATAACTCTGATTTACATATGGTGTGTGGGGAACGATGTGAAATAGCTCGGTAGAGAGGGGTTTGGTAAAGTGATTCATATATTCTGTGATGTGTATTGATGGTGGATGTGGGTTACCGGTGCACTGTTTGTTTTTGTTTGCTATTCCATTTTATTGTACCTAACCAATATTATTCTGGCGACCGGAGACGGTCTTATCACTTTTTCTGAATTGTCTTCCCAGGGGAAGGGACTGTTACGTATACCATGTGTTTTTGTTGATTAATAATAATTAGGGATGATCGAATACTTATCCAGATTCGCGAATATTTTCCGAATACCTCACCGCTATTTGACTATTTGATGCGCAATGTAAGTCTATGTATGGGAAGCCCGAATAGTTCCGAATAGTTGTTATTCGGGTTTCCCATAGACTTACATTGCGCATCGAATATTCGCGAATAGCGGCGAGGTATTCGGAAATTAATCACGAAGCCGGATAATCGAAGTATTCGATGATCCCTAATAATAAAAATGAACCCGATTTTAAAAAAAACACGGATCAGAGTATCATAAATATAATTGATCCGATTCTCTCACCGAGAATCAACAGCAAAAAAAAAAAAAAAAAAAAGGAAAAAGCTAAAATGTTTCTATTTTTACCTCCTTCTCACTAGGTCCTTCTCTAATGCCTGATGGATTGTACTTCAATTTCACTCATCAGCATCAGGTGGTATAGAAAGTAGTACTGGCTGAACAACCTACAGGGTGAAATCATGGGGTTGGCAGGGATGAGCCTATGGGCATTTCTAGCTCATCCTACAGCTCTATGTTATTACCCAGCACCCAGGCGGTGGCACATGCTGCTCCTGGCGGAGGCAGATCTCATGTGAAGAGCATTCTTTCTAGCTTCACTTCCCTTTACTAAATAAATGATTGACCCATAATGCCCCCTCTAAGCCCTGCGCTCACATACAAAAAAAAATACAGATAGAGAACTAAATTTGTCGTTTAACTCTTCGGGGGCTCCATTAGATTTGCATTGGGGCGAACTCTACGCTATGATAATGAGTTAGTGTTCCTGCTGTCGCGGCGCCGTTGCATCTTGCAAACCCAGCTCTTCTGCATCCGTAAGAAGCCATTTCTTTCCCTATGTGAAACGCGCTTCCCCTAATACACTTAAAAGCCAGTTTCTTTGTGCTCTTTGACTTTTGTTCCGTTGATGTGTTCTTACCGAATGTTACCTCTGCAGTGCCGCTCTTATCAAATAACTGATAAGCCACAATGAACATAGCATCGGGGGCACACAACACCGACTCGAATGCCAGGAACTCTTGGAAAGAGATCAACCTGTGGATAACAAAATAAATGCACTTTGTCAGAGGAGCGGGAACAGGCCGCAGAGGTCTCGAGTTAACAAAGTGGTACATTCTGTAAACATTTACTGTGCTATTATCTAGCTGGCAATCTCTGCACTTGTTCACTTTTTTTACTTAATGCATAGTGCAGCGTGTTATCTTGTGTCAAACCCTGCATGTGTTGACAGAGATTTAAGCAGATGGAGCGCTGAGCAGACGGGCCGGGAGGCTAATGTACCGCTCAGGTAACACGGCCTTTCTATTTCCGATTTACATTTTGCTAGCGGGCCGATCTGATGGCGAGGATTGCAACTTGAAACACTGATGGCTTTGTGACTGCGCAACAAAAGTGCGGACTGATTGGAGGTTTGTCAATACTGGGAAATAAGAAAGTACTAACAGATTTGGGAAAATCTTTGTAATCAGGACACATTTTATCCGGGGTGATTTCAGGTTTAAGCTGAAAAGATGGAAGTCACAGTATACCGGCCGTTCATTCCTGCAAACCTTTCTCAGCACTTGCAGACATTTATGTAAATATCTTGACACCCAAGAATTCTGTCCAATACATTTTGCTTTTCTTTGTAAGAGGGGCTGCTGATAAGTCTTTGGCTTTACCCAGAACGAATCGAGATAGGATGATGAAACTTTACATTTATTCCACATACTCTCCACTGATGTCAACGCACTTCTTACAATCGGTATTCCAAGTTCTGTAAGTCTAACAAAAAGAAGGATTTCGGTTGTGCCTCAAACCAGGCATCCATAGCAGCCATGGTATCAGAAATGGCATGCAATTTGGTTCCCTTGTGGTGTTTCTTCAGGTTTGGGAACAGATGATAGTCGGAGGGAGCTAGATCTGGTGAATAAGGTGGGTGGTCAACCAACTGGAAGCCCAGCTCTGCCAGTTTTGCTGTGGTCACTTGTGCAGTGTGAGCGGAGGCGTTGTCTTGCAGGAACAAGATTCCTTTGTACAGCTTGCCGAGCCTTTTGGCCTTCACAGCTGGCTTCAATTGGTCCAAAAGTTCAATGTAATACCTTGCAAGGATTGTGGAATCTTTTTGAAGGTAGTCCACTAGCAGTACACCCTCCTTATCCCAGAACACAAACGCCATCACCTTAGTGGCTGATTTTTGCACCCTGAACTTCTTTGGATGAGGAGAACCACTCTGCCTCCACTCTTGACTGCTCCTTGTTTTCAGGGTCATACAAATAAATCCAGGTCTCATCCATAGTGACCAGTAGATCCAGGAAGTTCTTATCAGTCCGGAAATGCTGACAAATGGACTAGGAAGTTTTCACTCGCATGCTTCTCTGATCTGTTGTCAAACATTTGGGGACCCACTTTACAGATCGCTTCCTCATGTCCAAATGTTCATGGATAATGACACAAATACGTTCACGGGAAATCCCCATTATGCCCGCTATTGCTTTAGCTGAAATTTGTTGATTCTCCAGTATGAGGTTGTGCACAGCATCGACGATCTCCAGAACAACAACCACTCTCGGTCGTCCAGGACGTTCCTCATCGTTGGTGCTGAAGTGGCCCGTTTTAAATTTGGCAACCCAGTTCTTAACTGTGGAATATGAAGGGCATTGATCCCCCAATATCTGTGACATATCACTATGAATATCCTTCGTGGACTTTCCTTGCAGAAACAAGAATTTTATCACTCCTCTGCTCTCACTTGCTGTGAATCTTGCATTAGACTGCGTCATTTTGTTTTCACGTGTGTGTAAAACACTGTTGCCATGAGCAACAAACACAAAATTATGAAAACATATATTAGGCTTTCATGTGATGTAACATTCGTTACCATAGAAACAAAAAAAGATCACAAAGCCAAGGACTTATCAGCACCCCCTCGTATGATGTAGGGTCTTGTACCTCTATGATATGTGGTAGCAGAGCAACAGCACACAACTAAGAAGTTCGGCCCCGACCAATGCGCGGGAGTACCAGGTTCTTCACATATTAGATATTAGTAGGCATCATATTTAATAATTATTTTTGTTTACAAAGTTTTATTGAAATTTTTGATAAATATGGGGAAACAAAATAATATGGAAAGGGAAAGGTAAAATGATATGTAACATTTAAATTAAAAGGGAACCTGTCACCAGATTAGGCCCCTATAAGCTGCGGCCACCACCAGTGGGTTCTTATATACAGTATTCTAGAATATTGCATATAAGAGCCAAGGCCGCTCTGTATAAGGTAAAAATCACTTTTATAATACTCACCTAGGGGGGCAGTCCGGGCAGATAGGCAACGCTGCTCTCCAGTCCAGCACCTCCTCTCTGCAGCGATCACCATACTCCTACTACCCAGCCCATTGTGGATGACACATCCTATGTCATCCACAGAGACCTGCATTGCATACCTACGCAGGCACACTTTGATCTGCCCCACTGAAGGTAGAGCAAAGTACTGTAATGCGCAGGCGCAAGAAAAGGTTAACGATCACCTGCGCACGCGCACTACAGTACTTTGATCTGCCCCCAGCAGGGCAAAGAGAAGTGTGCGTGCGCATGAACACAATGTCGGTCTGTGTAGATGACATAGGAAACGTCATCCACAATGGGATGGATAGAAGGAGGACAGCGATCGTCGCAGAAAGTGCCGGACCGGAGAGCAGCGACACCCATTGGGCCGGACCACCCCCTAGGGGAGCATAATAAAAGTGGGTTATTTTACGTTAAACAGCGCAGCCTAGACTCTTCTATACAGTATTCTGGAATGCTGTATATAAGAGCTCAGTGATGGTGGCCGCAGTCTATAGGGCCCAAATCTGGTGACAGGTTCCCTGTAAAATGGAAACTGTCATTAAGATCAACTCCTCCAAACTTCATATATTGAAATGCAAGTCTTTGAAATGTAAACCCATAGAAACTTTTATATCTTCTATTTGTTGCTGCATGTTCAATTATTATTTCATGCACAGCAAATGATGCAGTACGTTCTCTGGGAGTGACAGCCACTGATTACTCGGGTTGTTTCTCCCACCCATCACTAGCCTCATTAGTTTGATTGATAGTTCACCATTTGATTTTCTTGCTTGGTGCCTGACACCACACAGATAGTCAGCTATCAATCAAACTAATGAGACGGGTGCTGGGCGGGGAAATAACTTTGGGATGTAGTGGCTGTTTAAGTGCATTGTCATGCCCAAAGCACTTAGGGGTGCTTCACACACAGCGAGCTCGCTGCCGAGATCGCTGCTGAGTCACGCTTTTTGTGACGCAGCAGTGACCTCATTAGCGATCTCGCTGTGTGTGACACTGAGCAGCGATCTGGCCCCTGCTGCGAGATCGCTGCTCGTTACACACAGCCCTGGTTCGTTTTCTTCAAAGCCGCTCTCCTGCTGTGACACACAGATCGCTGTGTGTGACAGCAAGAGAGCGACAAATGAAGCGAGCAGGGAGCAGGAGCCGGCGTCTGACAGCTGAGGTAAGCTGTATCCAAGATAAACATCGGGTAACCAAGGTGGTTACCCGATATTTACCTTAGTTACCAGCCTCTGCAGCTCTCACGCTGCCTGTGCTGCCGGCTCCGGCTCTCTGCACATGTAGCTGCTGTACACATCGGGTTAATTAACCCGATGTGTACAGCAGCTAGGAGAGCAAGGAGCCAGCGCTAAGCAGTGTGCGCGGCTCCCTGCTCTCTGCACATGTAGCTGCATTACACATCGGGTTAATTAACCCGATGTGTACTGTAGCTATGGTAGGAGAGCAAGGAGCCAGCGCTCAGTGTGCGCGGCTCCCTGCTCCCTGCACACACAGCTGTGCGCTGGTAACTAATGTAAACATCGGGTAACCATACCCGATGTTTACCTTAGTTACCAGTCTCCGCAGCTTCCAGACGGCAGCTCCGTGCAAGCGCAGCGTCGCTTGCACGTCGCTGCTGGCTGGGGGCTGTTCACTGGTCGCTGGTGAGATCTGCCTGTTTGACAGCTCACCAGCGACCATGTAGCGATGCAGCAGCGATCCTGACCAGGTCAGATCGCTGGTCGGATCGCTGCTGCATCGCTAAGTGTGAAGGTACCCTTAGCGCCTTATTTGCTAATGAATGAAAAGGCTAATTACTCAGGATTGCAGAAACAGGTAGAAAATATAAAGGTTTTGATGGATTTATATTTCAAAGACCTGCATGCTCATATATACATGCAATACAGGAGTCCCGTGTACCACTCTGTTGTCCGTGCACCACTCTGTTGTCCGTGCACACTTGGTGCAACCCTCCACAAGGTTGTAGAAATACAGAGAAATCCAAGAAAAAGGGCACCAGTTGTCCTTCTTTTGGTAACTATAAGGCTATGTGTGCACGTTGCTTATTTTCATGCAGTTACGCTGCAATCTGCACCGCAGCGTAACTGCATGCGTCCTGCGCCCCCTGCATAATCTATGAAGATTATGCAGGAGACGTGTGCACGTGGCGTCTTAGAGCGCGCGTTCTAAGAAGTGACATGTCACTTCTTTCCTGCGCTCTGCATGCAGCCCCTGCTCTGTCTATGGGAGGGGCTGCAGTCAGAGCGCATGGAAATCGGCTTTTTGTTTTCATTACGGACTCTTTCTGCAGCGATTTGACGTGCACGTGTGCTGTTCAAATCACTGCAAAAATCTCTACAAGGACAGAACGCTACATGCGCACATAGCCTTAGTGCAGAAAAATCACAAAACGTTGTGATTTTTACATATTTACATAGGTTGAATAATAGCCCCTGGTCCATCTAGTTCATCCTTCCTCCATCAATTATACATTTTGTCATTAAGTCATTTATAACTGACAATGATATGTGTACTGAGGAAAATCATCCAGCCCTTTTTTAAAAGGAGCTGCCATTACTACCTCTTGTGGTCGGCATTCCACAGTCTGACTGCTCTAACTGTAAAGAACCCTTTCCTATTTAGTGCCGGAATCGCTTTTCTTCCACTCGCAGTGAGTGCCCCCTGATCCTTAGTACTATCTTTTGAAGAAATAAGTCATGTGCCAGTCCTTTTATATTGACCACACATTTTTTTGCACTAATACGTTACCAAAGCAGGACGTCTGGTGCTATGGTTCCTGGATTTCTCTGCTCGTGTATGTGTGGCGCCCTGGACAAGCCAGGACGTCACAGGTACTACAACAATACACCCCACACCCCGGCTAGGCACACCATAGTCAAACAAAAATCCTTGTTGCCTCCCTCCAGGGGCTGATGTCCACACCAGGGGGTGGGCCAGGTGGTTGGCCCCGCCCACCGAGGAGTTCACAGTCCTGGAGGCGGGAAAAGGAGGTCAGATTAGTTTTGAGTTTTGGAGAGTGAAGTGGTAGTAGAGGAGACTGACCGTATCCGGGTGCGTGGCCCGGGCACAAACAGCAAGGTTGGCAGACGGTGGTGACCGTCTGCAGGAGAGGCTGATTGAAGTGAACCGTAAGGACCGGGGACGGGCGGTGGCCCGCTGGTACCGGATCGGGGAGCGAAGAGAAGCCAGCACCATTCGGCAGGGCTTACGGACCCCGACAAGGCTAGGAGTCGCCGTAAAACCGGTCAAATCCATTAGCGAAGGGAACCTCCGGGGTTTCCCAGCAGTCAAGACCCGATTGAAGGCAACAGCTCAAACCGTGAAGGAAAATACAGTCACCGCCAAGGCTACAGTTCCCAGGGACAGAGCCTGCGGGCAAAAGGGGCTCCCTCAGCCTCCATCTAAGCTGGGGAGTGGGTTACCGGTGGGAAGCCATTGGAACCGTGAACACAACACAGGTGCAGGGAAAGGCAGTCACCGCCAACCTACCGGGAGAACTACCGCAGCCGTCTGTGGGACCCGTCCATCCAGCCGTTTGTTTTACCGGAGACTTTACATTCATCATTGGCTGAGTGAGCACCACCATGCCGTGCGGCACAGCGCTGCCCCCGCGACCCTGCACCTCACCAGGCCCCGTAACCAGCCTGCCATCCCTAACCCTCACCCGGGCCCCGGGACGACCAACCCTCCTACCCACGGAGGGGAGAAACAACATCCAAGCTGCTCCCCGTCATCGCTCCAGGGATCCCCGTCCAGAGCAGCGGTGGTGTCACAACCTCACCACAACCGTGGGTGGCGTCACAGACAATATCCTTAAACCAAACCACCCCCCTTTTACTCACGGGCGAGGAGCGCCGCTCGAGTCCCCCGGGGATCCGGCCCACCGCTCGAGCCACCGACCGAGCGATCAGCAGCAGCAGCCGGACCCGAGCAGTGGGTGAGCGCAGCGTCCCCTCCCCGCCCGCGACATATGCGGTTTGGAGGGGGTAGATCTTAATGACAGATTCCCTTTAATGTCATATGCCAATGAAGAACCTTATGGAACAGTATAGCTAGTATAGATGCATTACACATTCATTGGTCCTTAGTAAAAAGTAGACATACAACAAATTATATATTTTATATATATATATATATATATATATATATATATATATATATATATATATTAATTTTCATATGACACATACTGTATATCTGGTTATGTACTTATGGTATGAACTATCCACTCTTTTCCATTGTTTCCTATAATTACAAACACTTTACCCACCAGCACAAACAACATAATACAAAAATGATGAAGCAACAATGAACCAGTAAAACATATAAACAAACAAATCTATAACAAGCCTCACCCATCTTTGGTCTGATCAGCAACTCCTCCTAACAGCTCCACAGTCTTTGGATTGAAGTGTCGGTCACTGTGCAGTCCGAGGTATTTCTGCACAAAGTCAGACGGAGTCATGTAATTTTCCCCATCTTGCTCCACGCTGGCATACTAAGAACAATAGGAGAAAAAAAAAAGTAACTAGGATGGTACATGGGATGCAATATTTTGTACAGTAAGAGTTCAATTGTGAAGATACTAGTGGCAAGTGGTTGGAACATCATCCAAGCGAGGACCATTGATATGGTTCATGGGCTCATGTCAACTTGCCTTGATCGTAAATTGTACACACCCCTCAAGCCATGAAATCAATACAAAATTATAGTGATTGGGTCATAGGTAGAGAGGTCAACCAGAGCCTTACTGGTGGTCTGTGCAAGTGAATGGTTTAAAAGTAGTGATGGGCGGACACGCAAATACCCAGGATCGGAGGGTTTAACCGGATAACAGAAAGCAAACAATTCGGCCTCGGATATCTGGCCGTATGCCGGTCCCCACATAAGTCTGTGGGGGCCAGAATCCGGAGCTTAAAAGGGAACCTGTCACCACTTTTTCGGCCTATAAGCTGCAACCACCACCACCGGGCTCTTATATACTGCATTCTAACATGCCGTATATAAGAGCCCAGGACGGGGGTATAACATAAAAAAACACTTTATAATACTCACCTAGAAGGTTGCTCCGGTGCACAACAGTCGGATGGGTGGCGCCGTTCTCCGGGACGGCGCCTCCAAATTCAGCCATCTTGGTCTTCTTTGTTCTGAAGCCGCGGTGCATGACGTGTCTGCCCTGCTCAGGGCAGATCAAAGTATTGTATAGCGCCTGCACAAGACCTCAATGCCGGCGCGTGTGTATGACATAAACGCGTCATGCACCGCGGCTTCAGAATAAGGAAGACCAAGATGGCTGAAAGGGGAGGCGCCGCTCCCGGTAAATGAAGCTAACCATCTGACCAGTCTGCACCGGAGCGACCTTCTAGGTGAGTATTATAAAAAAAAAATTATATTCTACAGCATGTCAGAATGCTGTATATAAGAGCCCAGTGGTGGCGGCCGCAGGTTATTCGCTGAAAAAGTGGTGATAGGTTCCCTTTAAAGATGGTGGTAGAAGGGATAGTGGGATAGCAGCAGGCCACTGTAACTGCTCCCGTGGCTGCTCACTCTTCTTCTGGGGCCGCTCATTATTGCTCATCCATAATTACTGCTTCCCCACGCCTACTGGTAGTCCCCGCGTCTGTGATTGCATACAGTCAGATGTTGTCACACAGGCTGGGGGCGCGTCTGACTGCAACCAATCACAGATGTCAGGACTGCCGGTGGGCGGGGGAAGCAGTGAATATGGATGAGCAATAATGAGTGGCCCCTGAAGAAAAGTGAGCAGCCGCAGGAGCAGTGTACAGCTGCGCTGGAGACTTTGTAGGTATAATGTGCTTGCTTGAATTTTATTTTCTTTATTTCCCAAGTTGCCAAATCCGGATCATTAGCTGGAATACCCTGTGAATTCTGGTTCCGGGCCCGGCACCCGGATACTTTTGAAACCGCGCGGATACAGACTTTTACAGTCTGGTTCCGCCCATCAATATTGACACATTGGTTCAGTGGTTTACTCGCCTTTTCAGGCTCAGTTAACGTCCGGAGACCCAAAGACTGCTCTACACCTAGACTGGACTTTGCTCACAGTCCAGTGATCTGTTTTCAGTTTCATAAGGTTCTAATATTCCAAGAGGAAGAATACGGTAAGCATTATCAAAATTTTATCACATTCCTGAACATATTCGGAGTCCAGAATAAATACAGATTCCAAAATCAAAATACATACAGACACCAAATATCAGTACAGACCCAAACTACCTAAATAAATAAACAGAGCCCAGAAACTAATTCACGCCTAAATCGCGGAATACAGACCACTAAGGCACTTTCACACATCGATTTTTTGGCATCAGGCACAATCCGGCGTGTGCCTGATACAACGGATCCGGCGCAGAATATTCAAAAACTGATGCGCCGGACCCTATTTTTTTTACGGATCCGGTATACCGGATCCGTCAAGAAAAACATATCCGGCGCATCCGTTTTTGCATCCGCTTTGTCCGTTTTTTGGTGGATCCGGTTTTTTTTTTTTACAATTAATTGGAGCATGCGCAGTTTTAAAAACGGATCCGGAGGCTGCATCTGGTTTTGCCGCATTACACCAGATCCGGCGTCCATAGACTTCCATTGTAACTCATGCCGTATTGCGCCGAATCCGGCGCAATGCGTTTTTTTGTCAGAGACAAAAAACGTTACAAGAGACGTTCCATCTGGCCGCCGCATTAGCCAATTCTGCTGGATCCGGCAAAAGCCGGATGCAATGCAATGCCATCCAGCACAATCCGGTGCTAATACAAATCAATGGGGATAAAAAGGATCCGGCGCCAGATCTGTTTCCGGATTGTACCTGATGGAAAAAAACTGATGTGTGAAAGTAGCCTAAATAAAGTATAATACAAACCCAGATCAAACTCTAAAATAAATACAGGTTTAAAAAAGACCCATTACTTGCCCTAAATATTTTTTACAGAGTGCAAATACTGCTGTTCTCCTGAATCTGACATAGTTTTTCTTTTGTACCTGCGTCTTCCTATTCCGTAGATATGCGGATATCTTCCCTGTATACAAATCTAGGCTTTTTTTTTTGCCAACTGGGTGTGATCCTCAAAAATACGCCCACAAGGAACAGCCAATTCCACACCCACTTGGTTAATACTAGATTTAGATACAAGGAAGAGAGGCCCATATCTCTGGAATGGAAAGGTGTAGAAGCAAAAGAAAAACATCACCAGATTCAGGCAAACAGCAGCTGTTACTCTTACATATTTTGGCACATGAAATAATTGGTCATCTTTAATGATAACTGCAGTCCCCAGACCAAACCTCCTAAAAAACTATGGACCCAAGAATAAATATATTCTTCAGACCAGACAACAGAATGAGTACAGATCAAAGACAAGACTTACTAAAAAAAGAACGTAGACAAGAGTGTTATGATCCGGAACCATGGAAGACCACCATAAATCATTGGTAAAAGGTGACAAGAGCATTGGCAACTAATCTGGCCGCCATCCCCTTACTAACCATCAACACTAGAAGTAGCCGAGGGGTGAACTAACATCCTGTGCACCGCGAACCCTGCCGGAGAACTAGCTATCCTAAAGGAAGGAAAGATGAATAACTCTCTGCCTCAGAAAATCGATAAAGAATAGCAAGCCCCCCACATTCAGAAACTGCCGTGATATAGGAAAACACAATACACAGATAGATGATAGTATTAGCAAAAGGTGAGGCCCTACTGACTAAATAGGACAGGATAGGAAAGGGACTGATGGTGGCCAAAGAAAAACCCTAAAAAATCCAAAAACCTGATAGTACAAAAAGCACTCAGATCACTAGATCTGAACTCCATCCTATACCAGGCGCTCGTCATACCAATGAACAGAAAGCAGGAACCATACAAATTCAAGAAGCAACAAACACATAGACTTATAAGAGCAATACTCCAAACATAGCTGCAGGGAGCTTCCCAGCTTAGCAACTGAGAGGGAAGATCCCTGCATGCAAATAAACTGACAACCACAGCAAATGACAAACTCAGATAAGAGCAAAATGAACAAAACATCATAAGAAAGAACCAAGCACTTATCTGGGGTAGACGTGGTGTGGAGCAGGATGAAGCAGGCTGGTGAACAAAGGACAACTGACATCCGGCATAGCCTGCTAGCAGACCAGGGTTTAAATAGGCAGAGAGTTAGCAATGGAAACGCCCATTGCTCAAAACACCTGGTCTCTGTCCAAATTATTCCTGGCCACAAGAGGGAGCCTCACAGCAGCAAAAGCATAACTGACATTCACAACACAAGAGCCCCTAAAAAAAATGCAGACCCCCTAAATAAATAAATAAAATAAATAATTATGTGTTATTTATGGTACTTGTGATAGTCTTCCATAAGGACTTCAGTCCATGTGTGTGAGACATTTTCTTTGGCTCTTGTATTACAATGAGAAGGGAATATCTCACATTTCACAGGTACACAGAATTCCAGAACACAGTATAAATGCCTACATGCATCCCCTTTAAAATTAGTAAGTAATAAACAAAAATATATGAAAAATGGTTTGTGCATAAATAACAGCAATTTTCTGGCATGTTCTATTTCTGTAGATTGTGTCAGATGGTTCTTGCTTTGGTTACCAGCAAGAATGAGTCAGTTTTCAGCCTCCACCGATACATTATGTACCTGCTGTACATGGTCACACATTGGGTGGTGCCATCTGTGAGTAGCAATTTGGATGCAGTGACGTACGGCCTGTATACAGTATTTTCTGTTAAAAAAAAAGGGTAGAGAATATGTGCCCCGGGAAATTCTGCTTGCTGTGCTGATGTACATCACTGTATCACTGCAGCTTTGACACACCACACGTTCAGTACGCACGAACATAACAGGGCGTCTAAGGACACCAGAACATACTTTTCATGCCATTCCTATTGTGTGGAAATTAGTTTTGTTAGCTAAAATTTGCTTTTCTAAAAATAATTAGAAATAACACAAAAAGGTTTTCCAGTTCTTTACAGTAGCTTCCCAGCTTTAAAGAATGCTTTTTTAATGTATGTAAAATGCCAAAAATGTTCAGAAAATGGAAATAAAAAAAATTAGACACTCTGCCAACCCCCTTCAATTACAGAATGACATTGCCAGGGCTAACATGGGTCTTCCTCTCCTGTATCAGAATAAAACCTAAATTGCAGTCGGCAGGATTCCTGACCGGCAACGATATTGTAATATTAGGTCTGTATAGGAACTCACAACGGATAAAGGTAACACTAAAAATACTGCAACTGTCCCTGTCGGTTTCTGTACAGTCTAGAGATCCCAAACCTAGTGGTTCCTGCGAGAGATGGAAAAGTCCTGATCACAGACTAAACAATGACAACTTGGGCCTATGCTGCCTGATTGGCCATCGAGCACTTTATGTTCCTCCTAATGAACTAGAGGGCAGAGCATAGTGCAAATTACCTACAGAAGGGAAGGTGTGCTGAAGTAGAAAGTGATCCTAAAGTGAGTAAGGCTGCTGTCAGACATCCGGTTTTTCCTGTGCGGCACAATCCACCGCTATGCAGAAAAACCGCAACCGTTTATTTTGCCGCCGGTTGCGGGTTTTTTTGCATAGACTTACATTAGTGCCGTATTGTGCCGCATGGGCTTGCGTTCCGTCCGGTTTTTGCCGCATGTGGCAGATTTAGCCGATGCGGCGGCCGGATGGAACGTTGCCTGGCACGTTTTTTTGTCCAGCAAAAAAAAAAAAAACGCATTGCGCCACATCCAGCCATTGCGGCGCGATTTGCAATGCATGCCATGCCTCCGCATGCGGTTTTTCCACTGCGCTTGCTCAGTAGCCTGCCACAAGCGGCAAAAACCGGACGGGCCGCATGTCAAAAACTTATGCAAAGGATGTGGTTTTGTCGCCGCATCCGTTGCATAGGTTTTAGAGCCGGATTGGCCGGCTCTGCTAAAACCGCAGGTGTGAAAGCAGCCTAAGATAAACAACAAAAATACAAAATAACAGGGAGGGTGAATACTACTAAAGAATATGCAGCCTACTTAATGACAAACATAGAATAGGTGCAGAGTGGAGAACAAAAATATTAAAGAGAAGTGTCCTAGCTGGTCTTCCACTTACTGGCAGAAACTAACAGCAATATGGCTCGACTTCAAAATGAGAATATCACCAGCAGGAGGAAAGTATATAAAAGGTGATTGGGCAAGCAAAGGAGTAAATTAATACACCTGTTATCCTAATATAACTAAAGCAAGGATAACAGAAACTAAACCCCCAAAGAAAAGGTGTAACTGCTGCGGCCCAGCTGACCGAGAAGCCGACTAGAGATCAGCGAACCTGAGGTTTAGTTTTCGAACCGAACACCAAATTTAAAAATCAAACTTCGGATGTTTTATGTGCATCAACAGTTTGAAAAACAGTTTGAAAAAGTTTGTCCATCCTGCCCCGAAAGTGATCTGCTTATGGCTGGCTGTATGTTGGCGGAGACTCAAACTGACTGCCAATCAGTGACTTGATCCAGGGTTCGGGTCAAGCTCGAGCCTGTGGAGCTAGGTTTGTTTGCTGCCAGCAAACCAAGCCTCAATGAATCGCTCATCTCCAAAAGCCGACCACAGAGCATAGACTCAAAGGTTGGAATACAGACACGACAGGGTGTTTTTTAAGTTTAAACGGAACCTAACAGGTTTTCACATGCCATTAGCAAGAAGATACCCTACCTTGAAAAAGTATTCATATCCCGTGAACTTTTCCATCCACTTTTTTAAAGTTACACCCACAAACATATTGGGGTTTATGTGAAATGCCAACACACAGTAGCAAGTATTTGTGAAATGTAAAGGAAATAGTACATGGTTTTTTAAATATTTAAAAAAAAATAAAAATATATATATGTATCTTAAAATTGTAACGTGCATATGTATTCAGCCCAATGTAATCTGACACCCCTAAGTAAACTCCTGAGTGACCAATTGCCTCCAAAAGTCACATAAATAGTAAATTGACTCTACCGGTGTGTAATTCACTTTCAGGATGCCTACAGCTGTTCTGTGAAGGCCTCAGAGGTTTGTTTGTGTATACATGAAGGATTAAACAGCACAATGAAAACCAAGGAACACAACAGAGAGGTCAGGGATAAAGTTGAGAAGAAGAGTAGAGTAAAGCAGTGTTAACTTATAAAAAAAAAAAAATAGCCCAAGCTCTGAACATCTCATTCAAAGACGATCCTTTTAATTTTCTTTTTCATACATCATATAGTAAACGTAAAAATGATAAACTGTGTAATATATCCCATGAGAGAAATCCACTTCTTTCTCCTCCTAAACTGATCATTCAAAATGTTGAATCTATGAGTAAAATCTGCCATTAGTGAAAACAGGTTTTCTCATTACTGAAATAAGAGATGGCAGTTGGTGCTCATTAACTTCTATGGAGAACTGTAAAACACTCATCCAAAGTGTCCCAAGAGCAGTTTTTTCAACATGACAATGCCAGGTCGTATGATGCTTGTACTACTGTTAGCACCCAGTGAGGCCTAAACGTCCTACCATGGCCTGCAGTGTCTCCGGACTCATCTCTCATGGAGCACATCTGGGACATTGTAAAAGGAGCTGCCAGCAGCGGATCTTGATTACTTGAAAACCAAAGTGCAATCAGTGTGACAGAATATTCTTCAGATAATCATTAAAGGGGTGGCTCACTAGTTTTCCAAGGCACATCGAAACAATATTGAGAAACAAGGCTTTTCTCAAATACCTTGTGTTCTTAGAAAAACCAAGGAAAATGGGTCTGCACTACTGCAATATAATAGTAGGATAGTGAACAGTTGCGTGCGCCACATAAAGGGCATATATAGAAAAACCTTGTGTTGGCAATAGTGCCTGTAAGCGGCGCTTACGGTCCGCTCATCCCCATCGCGTAACTCCCGGGCTCCGTGATCTCTGATGTCCAGTGATGTCACGTTAACTTCCAATTGACCTGACATCACCGCGGCCAGCCCCAGTCTGAGTGACTGGGCTGTGGGTGACGTTTCACCGCTCGTGACAGCCTAGCATCTTCCTGCTCTCTGCTTCACTGCACTGTGCCACAAGCAGGAGCAACACTGGGCTGTGACACTGGGCCGTGATGAGCAGTGAAACGCCACCAACAGCCCAGTCATTCACGCAGACTGGGGCCATCCTTAGTGGTGTCAGGTCAACTGGACGTTGACGTGACATCACCGGAGATCAGAGATCACAGAGCCCGGGGGGGGTCACGCAATGGGGATGAGTGGACCTCTATAGCGCCACTCACATGCACTATTACCAACACAAGATATTTGATAGAAGCCTTGTTTCTCAACGTTATATCGATGTGCCTTGGAAAACTAAGTCATGAATCACCCCTTTAATAACCTCGCTGATAGCAGCCAAGGCTGTAAGTGTGGGAAATTCTATACATGGCGCTGACAGACCATAATGAATAAATCGAGACGTTTTGAAACATATAACTTTTTAATTATTTGTATATCAGCAACATGTCTATCCATTCTCTAATTTCCATAACTCTACGATTTTGCCTTCTTTGTAAGAAATAAACTAAAATTGAGATATACGGTATATTTCAAGAGAAGATCTTTAAATTCTCGTGCACACGGAAGAAACACAACTTTTTTTTTCGCTCTGAAAGCATCTTCTGTTACACGGAGCGAGCTGCCGACATTCATCAAGATGATCACAAGTCACAAGACTCCGTGAATGACAAGAAGGCAAAAGAAAGCTTTCTTCCTCTCCGCATTGAAACGGCTTCTGTTCCGAGAGGTCATTGGTTTGTGCCGTTAGGACTAGATGCAATCTGATCAGTTCTGATCCACGCTTGGTTTATATAAAAGCTTACTGTACAACCCGGATATAAATTATTCATATTTCCCAGGACACAATCTCCTCCGTCCTTCTGAAAAGAGAATCTTTGTAAGTTCCTAGTAAGGGACCTCTGTGATTTCTATAGGCCGCTGGTGAGGCCGAACCTTGTATTCACCTCTTTACTGACGGATCATAGTGGATTGACAATACACTGGGGGAAACTCGTGTTACACGCTAATTTCAAACACAAACATATTGCGTTACATGTTCAGGAAAGTGACAGGGCCGACGTCAGAAATAATAGTCGGACAGAACTGGTCACAACACTGGGGACTGTGGTAAAGAGCAGGTTAACAGTACACATTATAAGAGATGCTGTCATCAGAAAACAGAAAAAAAACACTTAATTGTCCTGAATGACAAATCTGCTTAGTTATGTGCAGCAATATGGCCGATGCATTACTGCAAAACTAGACAGGTTAGGCTGCTTTCCCACTTGCGTTGTTTTGCATCAGTTGCAATCCGCCGCCCTGAGGAATTACGGTAACTGTTGCAGGAATCCGTTTATTCCTTCATAGACTTCTATTAAGGGTGGATTGCAACTGATGGTCTAGAGTTGCATCCGCCCCGCGGCGCATCATACATTTAGCGACTGACCGTGGGGCGGGAGGAACGCGGAATGTAACTTTTTTGTTGCTGTGAAAAAAATGCACTCAGCGGGATTCCGTCAGAATCCGTCAAGAGGCAGAATGAATGTCTATGGTGCTGGATTCCTTCGTCATGCGTCACCAGAAGATGGGGCATCTCCGGCACTGAGCATTTCCAGGTGCCTGCTGCCACCGAGAACAGCTGATCGGGGGGGGGGGCGAGGTGTGGGACCCAGCACAATCCGACATTGATGACCTATCCTAAGGATAGGCCATCAATAGTAAAGTAGTGGCCAACCTCTTTAAGTATCCAGCTAGAAGATAGCGCTTAACAATATATTCGGGAAACCATAGGCTTGGAAGCTATAGCCATGAGATTGATTCAGAAGAAGCACTCCTGCTCGAATATACTATGGCAAATCATACAGTTCCAGATGATTAAAATCTTTACGCAAGCTCGTGACCAATTAAAAACTTATAACAATGATTTTGGAAACAACCAGACTGGACTATACAGTAGTCAAACTTCAAATAAATCGGTATATCATTAAAGGAAACCTGACTGTTTTTCCTAATAATAAAATTTCTTCAAAAAAAATGTTGTCCCCCTTTTCCGCTGTTCTCTTAGCCACATTGCATTTTCATAGAAGATTTTTCAGGGCACCACAACCTGAAACTCATATGTCCTATAAACATTAAAGGGTGCGTCTCCACTCGATTCAGGTTGGGGATGTAGAGCTCTGTTCTCAGGAATCTAAAGCTATAGTGGTTGAGCCACATTGATCAGCAGGTTGTACTATGCCACTCACTAGGTGACTATGGGATAGTGAGGGACAAGGTGCTCCTATACTGTTCCTCACAGTAGGGGACCCTACACTAGCCCTGTCCTCTGGATTACCCTTGATGGTGAAGATGACAGAGTCCTGTACCTTCCTATACTCTTGAGTAAATTGATCTCTTCCCACCTCCCCAAGGGAAGGAAGGGACAGGAGTGTGATGGAAACAGATGAAACAGACAAGGATAACAGAAACAGTCACACTGCACACCCTCACACTAAAGGGAAAAGCAAGAGAGGAAATGAAGCGACAAAAGGACAAAAAGGGTTAACACAACAACCACACACACAATAATAACATCACAGCCACCAGTAAGCCTGGAAAACTCCACCTCTCCCAGCTTGGTATAGTCAAACTATAGCTAGCAACATAAGAACAGTGCAGCCAGGATATATAGGAGGAGAGTGAATGTGACAGGCTCTACCATAGCATGTGACCAAGGAGACTAACAAGCAGCCCAGCAGACATTAACTCTTGCTAACCTACCCATGAACCATGGGTCTGTGAGTTGATGCCTTAGTCACCCTGCACTAATCACAGGCATCATGGCATTTAGCAGGCAGAGTGCAGGAATTAGACATTTCCACAGATCCGGACGCCACCATGACAATTGGCAATGCCTGCAAAAACCTCCTTGTGATACTACCACTAAAATATGGATGGACTTAACACCCAATGGGACAGATTTAGGCTATTTTCACATGTCCGTTGTCTGTGCTATTTAGAGGAACAGAAAAAAAAAAAAAAAATCATGCACAAAACAATTACTTGATTATTTTTAAAGTCCAAAAAAAATAACTTTTCATTCTATTCTGAAATTGAAGACAACAAAGCACAGACGGACCCCATAATAATCAATGGGGCCCTTTTAAATTTCATTTGCCGCAAAAATGTTATGGATCTGTTAGGCTACATGCGCACACTGCTTCTTTTTCGTGTTCACAAAATGCAGCCAAAACTGCACCTTGTCAGAGAGAGCCTGGAAATGTCACAAAAAATGTAGGTGCTTTTTTGGTGCGTTTTTGCTGCTTTTTTGGTGCGTTTTTGGCTGCAGTTTTGTCAACAATTGTTTCATGTATTTTTCAGTTCAAACAAGCCCATAAAGCTTGTTGAATTGAAAAAAAAAAAATTAGAAATAAATAAATAATTAAAAAAAACTGGCGTGCGGTCCCCCCCAATTTTAATGCCAGCCAGATAAAGCCATACGGCTGAAGGCTGGTATTCTCAGGATGGGGAGCTCCACGTTATGGGGAGCCCCCCACCCTAACAATACCAGTCAGCAGCCGCCCAGAATGGCCGCATACATTAGATGCGGCTGTTCTGGGACAGTACCCAGCTCTTCCCGATTTGCCGTGGTGCGTTGGCAAATCGGGATAATAAGGAGTTATTGGCAGCCCATAGCTGCCAATAAGTCATAGATTAATCATGTCAGGCGTCTCTCCGAGACACCCTCCATGATTAATCTGTAAATTACAGTAAACACACACACACGAAAAATCCTTTATTAGAAATAAAAAACACAAACACATTCCCTCATTACCAATTTATTAACCCCGACAAACCCTCCATGTCCGGCGTAATCCAGGATGGTCCAGCGTCGCATCCAGCTCTGCTGCATGGAGGTGACCGGAGAAGCAGCAGACACCGCCGCTCCTGTCACCTCCACACAGCAACTGAAGACAGCCGCGCGATCAGCTGAGCTGTCACTGAGGTTACCCGCAGCCACCGCTGAATCCAGCGGTGGCCGCGAGTAACCTCAGTGACAGCTTAGCTGATCGCACTACTGCGTGGAGCTGACAGGAGCGTGGAGGACGGGACTTTCAGCGGTGGCGGTGGCAGTGAGAGGGGTCCATCATCTCCCCTGTGCGGGGACAGCGGTACTTCGGGGAACACGTGGAGGACGGGACTATCAGCGGTGGCGAGAGGGGGATGGACATTGGCAGCTGAAAACATTGATTTTTCCCTCTCGCTGCCGCCGCTGCTGATAGTCCCCGTCCTTCACATCATCTCCCCTGGGGACAGCGGTACTTCGGGGAACACATGGAGGACGGGACGGGACCACTTGCCTGACCTCACTTCCTGACAAATCACCTGCGTTTTTGGTACCAAAAACGCAGGTAAAAGGCAGGTAAAATACACCACTTTTGATTAGCATGCATTTTTCCTGCGTTTTTGATGCCCTCATTGATTTCAATGGGTGACAAATGTTGACAAAAACGCAGGAAGAATGAACATGCTGCATTTTTTTTGTCACAAACTTTTGACAAAAAAAACGCTGACAAATAAACTGCAATGTGCGCATGACAAATCTGACTTCTCATAGACTTTGCTGGGAAGTCAGATGTCAGAAAGTTCTGCTGACAAAACTGCAGCCAAAAAAGCAGCAAAAAAGCAGCAAAAAAAAGCAGCGTGCGCATGTAGCCTTAGGCACATGATTTCCGTTTGTTGCTCTAAAGAAAACCGTTCTTTCACAATATAGATTTAGAATAATCGGAACAATCTCACCCGATCTTCTTAGAACTTGCTAGGGTCCAACTTTTGAATTTACTGGAAACCAAAATCTGCCAACTGTTTCTACCAAGGGGTTCAAAAATTGGACCCTAGCAAATTCTAAATAGATCAGAGGAGATTGTTCAGATTATGCTAAATGTATATTGTGAAGGAATTGCAGCATCATGCATTCCTAGGATTCAATTGGTTCCTAGCGTTTTAAGGACCAAAAAGGAAAATTATGCATGCGGTTCTTATGATTTTAATCACTTGGGTCTGACTGGTGACCTTTTAAAAAGATAGTATTAAAAGCTAAGTTTTAAGTGCTATTTTAAAAAATGATTCTATTTAATCAGAATTTTGCTTGATCAAACTATTTATTTGATTGTGGTATTACCCAGTAGCTGCATTTGTGGTCTAAAGAAAACAGAAAATGTGCAAATGGAAGTGTGAACTCAGCATGGCAAATGTTATTGCAACTAGACCAATATTTTGTAACATATCGTTACGTTTTAGACCTTGTTAAGATGCGTTTTATATACTTTTTGGGGAACCCCTCGTTCATCAAGGAGGTGTTTTGCAGAAAAAAAAAAAAAAATTGGGTGAGGTTTAAACTTCAACATTAAGGCTATGTGCCCACGCTGTGGAAAATGCGCGGATTTTGCCGCGGATTTCTCGCGGAAAAGCCGCGGATTTTCCAGAAATCTGCAGCACAGCTACTCCCCAGCCATTTCTATGGCATTTGGGAAATGCCGCGCCCACGCTGCGGATTTTTCCGCAGCGGAAATCGTGCGGATTTTCGTGCGGAAAAGTCTGCAGCATGTCAATTATTGTTGCGGACTTTCGTGCGGATTTTGCCTATTCAATTGAATAAAAAAAAAAACGCAAAATTCGCAACAAAATCCGCATCAAATCCGCACCTATGAAAAAAGGTGCGGATTCCGGGGGAAAGCTGCGGATTTTGATGCAGAAATATCTGCAGATACAGACTGTGGGCACATAGCCTTAGGAGCAAGAAATGTGACACAAAGTTACTTTATCAATAAATGGTACAAAGTTAGACAAAATTATTTCAAGACGAATCAAATTTATGTTCCCGCCTGAGCCACGGTGATAATGTGATGCCCCTGACCTAATCAGGGTGTCACTGGGTACTGCACTCCTTTCTCTTTTGGTGCAGAACTCACCCTTCATGCTTCTGGGATCCTAACTGTTGGTATTGCTTCCATATCATAGCCACACCTCACACCACACCCTGTCAGGCACACCAGTGGGTGGTCTAGCTGGAAAAGGGCCACCCTCCTAGAGGTCAGGCAGACTGGTGGGAGAGACATAGTCAGAACAGTAGTAGCCCTCAGAGAGTGAGGAGCTGAGGGAGTTGGAGCTCCCTGGGAGACTTTGGCTAGGTTGCAGATGGTGGTATGGGACCGGAGGAGTCGGAGACCCGGTCGCAGGGTATTGGAGAAGGGTGCCCAGACTTCGTTTTGGAGAACGGTCGGCACCGGAAAATCTAGTAACCGAAGCGGTACCGAGCACAGCAGGGTGCTGGACCCTAGATCAGAGAGTAGCTTCAGAGAACCTGATAATTAACCTGTGGAGGATAGTCTCTTTATAAACTTTCCCCAAGAGCTAAGAGATTGAAGGCACCAACACAAACGGGGGATAGGGCTTTCCAGCTTATGCGGCCCACTGAAATCCCAAGTGTCAGCCATCGAGAGCACAGCTCCTCTATATAATTATAGGGAGCGGGACCCCGACAGCTCCAGGCTGAGGGGTCACTCAGAAACGTCTAAATACAAGTGCATGGAGGCAGGTTCCAGTCCATCAGCAATACCAACGGGGACGGATTCCCGGATGAGCTCCCCTGAAGTGGCAGCGTCACCCAAAGACTTGGTTTACTCCGGTGTCAGAGTCTGCTTAATGGTCGCACCAACATCCACACGACCTGAGTGAGTACACTGCACACCCGGCGTTCTGCCTGCCACAGACTGCACACACTCACTCCTACACCTCCACCATCCAGAGTCCCGGGGCCTCCCCTACCCATGGAGGGAACCTCATCTGGCTGCCCCGCTCCATCTCCCCCGGGTACTCCTATCGGCAGCGGCGGTACTCCCCCTACCGCGAACCACGGGTGGCGTCACGAACACTAATCCCCTGTAAATAGCCCCCTTACATTTTCGAGTGACCGCAAGCCCTCGGGTTCGGAGACCCTCGAGCCACAGCAACCCCGGATCCCAGCAGTCCAACTACTGCAGGGGTGGCACAATAACATTGGCATTCTCAGACTTATGGAGAGGGAGAGGATTAGTCAGTCATAAGGATACACTGGACTTTTTCTTGCAAGGAAGCAAATTTGTATTTGCCTGTCAAGTAAAATGACACAGGTCATAAGCGTTTAGCACTTAGTAGAAGTTATAGGTGGGAAAGCTGTAAGACAAAAAATTGCCGGCAAACGTAACCCATTGTGAATGACTTCTCTGTACTACTTGATGTCCACGAACAAACCAAGGTCATTGGGACCAGGTCAGAGAGGTTCTGGCTATCACATATCCTACATGTAAATAAAACTACACGAGACATGATACTTTGCTTAATTCTTACAGTCCAGATATGGAGACTTGGTGTTGGGCATTTGAAAATTTTTTCGGGATACTTGGAGATTTTTGCTATTTTGCACGTCTGCCAACATGGCATTGATTTTGTTTTTAAACCAAGCATGCCAGTGGTAAAAGGACATAATGTGCCAGTCATAGGAAGGCACGGCTTCTCTATACCAAGCTCCTTCAGGAAGGAGAGCCAAATTTATCCCGGAATGTGTGGCCTTTAAGAGCATGAACATAAATGTCCTACACGAGCTCTTGTGACTTTCCGAGCTGCCTGTCCGTCTATCATCAATATTATTTACATACATTTTTTTTTTAGTTTTGCCAAATATAAAATGTATTTAAAGGAAAACTTAAGTATGAAGCCTTTACTCACACACTATTTACCAGTGATATTATACAGTAAATAACGGCTCTCGTATATTTTATATTCTTCACTTTGGTTTATGGAATACGGATTATGCGTGAAAACCACATTGCCTCTTTTACTAAACATATAATAATAAAAGAACACTTTTTTGAATGCAAAAAATGACAAATGGATTCTGTGGGGAGAGCTGGAATATAATAGGGGGTGTTTTACGGAACAAGAGCAACACAAATTCAACCTGCATAAAAATAAAAATAAGGTTCTGTTTTCATTGAAGTTACTTTACATTTATTATGAAGAGTGTGGCTGAGACATTTCTTCATTACATACAGTATCGGTCAAATGTTTGGACACAACTGTTCATACACTGGTTTCCCCTATTCTGATTGGAATGTGCATATTGTAGATTGAGTCTGAAGGCAGCAAAAAACAAAAGAACACAGAGACAAGGACTAAAGAATCAAGTGTAAAACAAACCAGAATATGTGTTAACCTTAGATTCCTCAAAAAAAACCAAAAACACAACATACACTCTGATAACAGCTGTATAACCCTTTGGCATTCGCTCCAGCAGCTTCATCAGGTTGATGCTTCCAACAGTCTGGAAGTTGTTGGCAAAGGTACTGAGCCTTCCCTCTGTGTCCAACTCATTTCTATTGGATTGAGGTCAGGTGATGTCACGGGTGTGTCATAGGTGACAGACAGTTCTGTGGCTCCACAAAATGCTCCCTGAGTTTCTATTATTCCTGCTGTTAGTATTCAGGGAACTGGGTATTTGCTCTAATAGGTTTTCATTCATTTTCCCTTTAGGACCGTGCGGAGCTCCTCTTCCCTTCAGCTACTAATCATCTGTATTTCTTTTTGGGTTTATATACGCTCGTTTTCCTTGTGCCTGTGCTGGGGATATTCAGTTCCTTCACAAGCTCTGTATGCAAGCAGGTGGCTTGCACTTATCTGTAGGATCGTTGCTGCTCTTTGCTGAACTTCTTCCGGAGGTATCTGAAGACAAGTTGCTCATGCACTTTCCCCATATGTGTGCTCCTTGTGTTTAGTGAGGTTGACGAAGAGCTCATCCCAACCATTCCCTATTTAGGGCCCAGCTCTAGGGTCATCATAGGCTTAGGTATCCGGCTCGGCACATAGGTGTGGAAACTATCTAGGGTATTGAAGGACACCAGGCGCCAATAGTAGGTTTGGTCAGAGGTCACCATCTCCCCCTTCCCTAGACGCAGGGTTTCCCTTCACTTTCGCTGTTCGCTTGGTACTCCCTGTACCTCGCATGACAGGTGATTTTGCAGATCGTGAAAACTGACGCAGAACCCCATCCCTTTGCAAATCATTGACTGGTACAGTAACTGTATGCCTTTACTATGTACCTTTGACACCCATTATAAAAAAAGATATGAGGCAATATACAGATTATTTTTGTGAGATCTGCTTGTATTGAAAAGAAAATGACTAATGATGTGCGAATCCGGACTGCACAAGTCCAGATCTGCGCGATATACTAAGTATCCGTGCACCAACACCAGGCCTGCAGTTCTCAGGGAACTCCGGGTAACTATCCAGATTTGGCCATCTGGAAAGTAAAATAAACAAATAAATAAATAAAAAGGAGAAAGAAAGAAAATATGAAGAAAGCAGGCACGTTATATTTACCGAGTTTCCCGCATGGCTGTAACACTACTTCTGGGGCCGCTGATTACCCTCACGCATATGCACTGATTTCCACGCCCAACGACAGTCCCAGTGTCTGTCATTAGTTGCAGTCAGACAGCGCCCGATACTGTGTGTGTCTTTATTGTAGTGTAAAAATTGGCATAGGGTCCCTCCATATTATGCTACTCAGCACAGATAAAGCATATGGCTACAGTCTGAAGCCCTCAGTCATGTGCTTATCTTGGCTGTGTATCAAAATAAGACGGGCCCCATATGGCTTTTTAAAAAATTTTAAATAAATTATTGGAAAAAAAGGAATGTGGTTTCCCTTGAATTTGATACCCAGCCATAATAAAGCTGACAGTTGGTGGCTGGTATTCTCAGGCTGGGGAGGCCCATGGTTATTGCCCCCTCAAGCCTAAAAATATCAGCATGCAGCTGCCCAGAATTGTTACATCCATTAGATGTGACAATTCCAGCACTTTACATTGCTCATACCGATTGCCCTGGTGCGGTGGCAATCGGGGTAATATCAGGGGTGAATGACATCTCACAGCTGCCACTAAGCCTTAGAATTTATGAGACCTCCTCATTACTAATCTGTAAGTGAAAAGAAATAAGCACAGTCACAAAAAAAAAACAAAAAAACAACAACCACTTTATTAAGCCCAAACACCTTCTGATGTAATCCACATGAAGTCCCACAACAATTCCAGTTCTGCTACATACTGAAGTCACAGCGCATGGGCACAGAACATGTCTGCATACTGTGGGCTTCAGGCAGAGACTGACTGAACTGCAGCAATGATCGGAGAGGTCACTTAGATTATGTGCAATCATAGCTGGAGATTCCAACGGTACGCCATCAGTGACCACAAGTAAACTGACCTCATGTGACCTTATAAAACTCAGTGACCTCACCCGTAACCCCAATTCAACGGGTCCACTCATCTCTAGCAGGAATAAAGACTACTCCAGATTCAGGAGAACAGCGGTATTTAAACCTGGCCAAAAAATATATACCGTATAATAATACTGCATATATTTATGGCAACTGACAAGTCCTTTTTATTATGAAAACCAATATGGCTGCAAGTGCAGCACCCACTGAAAATTGTGTTGCATTTAATAAGAGGACCACTGGCTTTTTGTTTGAGCAGTGCCAATCTTCCAGCACATGGGGTGACACAGAACAGCGCTGCAGCGCTCAGTTATTCCGCAGTCCTTCCTTTCCATGACTCCTGCTTCTATCTTTAGAACAGAGTCGCTGACCTTTGACAGGTGCTGACCTCAAGGAGCCGGGACCTACAGATCCATCATACAATGTGAACAAGAACCTTTTCCACTATAGTCACATTCCTGTCCAACGCTGAATAGCTGTAGTCTTTAGAGAGGCAGAAAGAAGAATTCTGAATTTAGGGCTGGTCCCCCATTACGATACATTACCACCTATTGTGTGGAAAAGGAATACTAGTATTTAGGGAACAATGCCATGTATCTGATGATTTAGATGATTGCCGAGTCACATAGAGGGAAGTAACAAACATTTGTAATGCAAAGCATAGCTAGGGTTTAACACAGAAGGGGCAAATACGCTGAGCCCCTAACCCAAATAACAGATTCTAAAGGCCCCGTTACACGTAACGACGTATCTAACGATATATCGCCAGGGTCACGGATTCCGTGACGCACATCCGGCATCGTTAGCGACGTCGTTGCGTGTGACACCAACGAGCGTCCGTTAACGATGGAAAATACTCAGCTTATCGTCCATCGTTGACACGTCGTTCATTTTAAAAAAAATTGTTGAGGACGCAGGTTGTTCGTTGTTCCTGAGGCAGCACACATCGCTACGTGTGACACCCCGGGAACGACGAACTACAGCTTACCTGCGACCGCTGGCAATGAGGAAGGAGGTGGGCGGGATGTTACGGCCGCTCATCTCAGCCCCTCCGCTTCTATTGGCGGCCGCTTAGTGACGCCGCTGTGACGCCGCACGAACCGCCCCCTTAGAAAGGAGGCGGATCGCCGGAAACAGCGACGTCGCTAGGCAGGTAAGTCCGTGTGACTGGAACTAACGATATTGTGCGCCACGGGCAGCAATTTGCCAGTGACAGACAAACGACAGGGGCAGGTACGCTCGTTAGCGATATCGCTGCGTGTAAAGACCCCTTTACAGCAACCACTGCAGAAGTGGACCCCAACTATAGTGGGTACATAGAGGGCACCTATTCGAATGGCAATAATGTATCTACATAAAAATCTAAATTATTCCTCGTTAGCGCCATCTTAAAAGTAATTATGCTCCTTAATTGCCCTTTTAAAAAGGTAATACTGGTCCTTTAAATGGGAATGTGTCACAAGATTTTTCCTTCCCCATCTCAGAGCAGCATTTATATAGGGGCAGAGACCCCAATTCCAGCGATCTGTCATTTTCTGGGCTGTTATAGTTTTGATAAACCGTTTTATCTACCAGTTCTGTGAATGCGGAGTCCAGAATAACTCCGCCCACATCACTGATTGGCATCTTTATGTGTACACTGTGCATAGGCAGAAAGCTGCCAATCCAGTGGTCGGGCGGGATTTATGCAGAACTCATTAATATGGAGGACTCCATGACAGCAGGTTCACTAGTCTTCTAGTAATAATGTCCTGCTGATAAAATAGTGATTTTATCAAAACTACAGCAAGCAGCCCAATAAGTGACACATTGCTGGAATCAGGGTCTCTGTCTCTGTTTTATGCAACTCTCAAACTAGGTGACAAAAACCTGATGACAGATTCCAGTTAAAAATTACACCCAATGAACAAGTAAAATATATCTTTGTACCGTGTTAGCCAGTAGAGATAAAAAAAATTGTTTAAAAGAACAGAGAGTCCTCAGTGGTTGATACCTTTTAATGGCTAACTGAAAAGATGGTAATAATTGCAAGCTTTCGAGACTACTCAGGTCTCTTCATCAGGCATGGTATAACACAAAATCTGAAGAGTCACGTATTTATACACAACAGGAAAGAACAGAGAGTCCTCAGTGGTTGATCCTGTTGTGTATAAATACGTGACTCTTCAGATTTTGTGTTATACCATGCCTGATGAAGAGACCTGAGTAGTCTCGAAAGCTTGCAATTATTACCATCTTTTCAGTTAGCCATTAAAAGGTATCAACCACTGAGGACTCTCTGTTCTTTTAAACAATTTTTTTTAACCCAATGAACAAGTGTTTTTCTGGCTTTTTCGGCAGCCTCTGGAAACAGGAAATATAAGGGATAGTTCCTAGAAATACTCATTGATCATAATCATCCAATTTAAATGTACCTTTTGCCTCTACATTACTGCAAATTAAGAATTAACTGGAATTTATGCCAAATTGTTTCAGTTTGGCCAAATGTTTATCACATATTCATCTAATAAAACCTCCCTTTTGTTCTAAGGCCAAGTTCACACATTGCAGGCCAGCGGCGGGTTTGTTTCTGCCACAATCTATGGCAAAAACTAATTACTTTTTTTTAGAATTTTTGGGGGAAAAAAACCCCAAAACCAAAACACAGCGGTGACGCGTGAACACAGATTTAGATAAAAACAGCCAACAACTTCTTCATAGGCCATAAGTACTGGAGAAAGAATTCCAGCAAATTGTCACGTGAACAACGAACCTGCTCAGATCTGAAAATCTATCTCCTTTGTTTCAGGTCTATAAAAGAACAGCGGCGGCTTCATTGTACAGAATGTACGGGATCAGCTGCATCTTTCTTTTGTGAACAACTTTGCATGTGCGTTCTTTCTTATATGTACGTTCAGACCACTCGCTGACTGCGGAATACAATTGTCTGAGCGCAGCCATACTCAGAAACAATGGTGA
Source organism: Anomaloglossus baeobatrachus (assembly GCF_048569485.1). Classification (NCBI taxonomy): domain Eukaryota; kingdom Metazoa; phylum Chordata; class Amphibia; order Anura; family Aromobatidae; genus Anomaloglossus; species Anomaloglossus baeobatrachus. The sequence goes on from NC_134359.1 coordinate 58,168,733, forward strand.
AACGGATCAGTTCTGTGCAACCCCCATCATGAATCATCCAGCGCAATATTGATATAAAAGAATAAAGAGATTGCAATATATTTATATACCGTATATATGCAGAGAAAGAAAGATGTATAGAGTATATAGAATGAAAGTGACATGAAGTTAGACACAGAAGGCAGGTCATCCCTCATTTCCTTTTCAGATGAAGAATTATAATACACTCATTAGCACTAAGGCTGCTTTCACATTTGCGTTGTTTTGCATCACTCAGAATCCGTCGCCTTGAGGAATTACGGTATCCTGCAAAATATTTTGCAGGAATCCATTTTTTTCCCCATAGACTTCTATTAGCGACGGATTGTGACTGATGGCTCTGCGTTGCATCCGCCAAGTGATGGATGAGTCGTTTACTGACTGACCGTCAGGCAGTAGGAACGCACACTGACGATTTTTGTGTGCGGCGGACTGTTTTTTTACTGTGAGCATGCGCACGGTAAAAAAACCACGATGGACTGTAAATTCAGTTCCAGCAGTAGGAACAATCAGCTGATCACCCAGCGGCCACCTTTTCTGAATGATCAACTGATCGCCCAGCGGCCACCTTTTCTGAATGATCAGCTGATCGCCCAGCGGCCACCTTTTCTGAATGATCAACTGATCGCCCAGCAGCCACCTTTTCTGAATGATCAGCTGATCGCCCAGCGGCCACCTTTTCTGAATGATCAGCTGATCGCCCAGCGGCCACCTTTTCTGAATGATCAGCTGATCGCCCAGCCGCCACCTTTTCTGAATGATCAGCTGATCGCCCAGCCGCCACCTTTTCTGAATGATCAGCTGATCGCCCAGCCGCCACCTTTTCTGAATGATCAACTGATCGCCCAGCAGCCACCTTTTCTGAATGATCAGCTGATCGCCCAGCGGACGCCTTTTCTGAATGATCAGCTGATCGCCCAGCGGCCACCTTTTCTGAATGATCAACTGATCGCCCAGCAGCCACCTTTTCTGAATGATCAGCTGATCGCCCAGCAGCCACCTTTTCTGAATGATCAGCTGATCGCCCAGCGGCCACCTTTTCTGAATGATCAGCTGATCGCCCAGCCGCCACCTTTTCTGAATGATCAGCTGATCGCCCAGCCGCCACCTTTTCTGAATGATCAGCTGATCGCCCAGCCGCCACCTTTTCTGAATGATCAGCTGATCGCCCAGCCGCCACCTTTTCTGAATGATCAGCTGATCGCCCAGCGGCCGCCTTTTCTGAATGATCAGCTGATCGCCCAGCGGACGCCTTTTCTGAATGATCAGCTGATCGCACAGCGGCCACCTTTTCTGAATGATCAACTGATCGCCCAGCAGCCACCTTTTCTGAATGATCAGCTGATCGCCCAGCGGCCACCTTTTCTGAATGATCAGCTGATCGCCCAGCGGACGCCTTTTCTGAATGATCAGCTGATCGCCCAGCGGACGCCTTTTCTGAATGATCAGCTGATCGCCCGGCGGACGCCTTTTCTGAATGATCATCTGATCGCCCGGTGACCGCCTTTTCTGAATGATCAGCTGATCGCCCAGCTGCCACCTTTTCTGAACGATCAGCTGATTGTTCACAAAAGGCACCCGCCGAATGATCAGGTGATCGTTCAGAAAAGTCACTGGTGAAACAGTAAAAAAAAAAACAAACAAACGGATAGATTTTTTGCAGCATCAGTCACATCAGTTGTGCCACTATGTGCAACGCATCCGTTGCATCAGTCACACAACGGATTGTGACGGATGCAAAATAACGTAAGTGTGATCACACATCCGGTTTTTGCAGTGCGCCTCAATCCAGCTCAAAAACCTATGCAACGGATGCGGCGAAAAAAACGGATCCGTTGCATAAGTTTTTCAATGCGGCCCGTCCGTTTTTTGACGGATGCGGCTTGATACTGAGCATGCGCAGTTCAAAAAACCGCATCCGGCGGCCGGATGCGGTTTTTGCCACAGGACACCGCATCCGGTGTCCATAGGCTTGCATTGTAAATTGCGCCGCATCGCGCCAGATCAGGCGTGATGCGGTTTTTTTTGCCGCACAAAAAAACGTGCCAGGCAATGTTCCATCCGACCGCCGCATGGGCTAAATATGCCGCATCCGGCAAAAAACGACGCCGTTAAAACGCTGCAGTTAAAAAAAAAAAAGCATGTAAAAACGCAAAGTGCGGACACAGCCTTATGGTGCAGCAGTATAGTGCCACTATACAGTATGGCACCTTGGAGATATTCTTAAATAGAAGCAATGAGTATATCCATAATACTTAATTTATTCTTCATTTTTGAATTAAGGTTAGTTTGTTGTCACTGCAGGACTTTCTACAACAGAAAATGGGTGAACTACCGTACATTTATAGAAAGCGCTGTTGATCACTGCAAAGCTTTAGGTGATTTAATAGCTATTGGATGAACACTTGTGTGACCGAGTGCCAGGGGTGAAACTACAATTGGTGCTTGTGCTGCAATCAAAAAGTTTTTTGGCCAGTATGAAAAAAACAAAACTCTTAAAGATTTGCAATAACTGAGGGCCCCGTTTTGAGCATTTGCATCGGGGCCCATGAGCTTCAAGTTACGCCACCGCCGAGCGCTATTGTTCCTGACTCCCAAATGCACGTGAATTCTTGCCTTGTCTAAAGCCTGCTTTACACGTTGCAATTTCGCATACGATTATCGTATGCGATTTGCAACGCCTCCATCGTATGTGTGGCACGTTCAATTTGTTGAACGTGCCGCACAAACAATTAACCCCAGACACACGTACTTACCCGTCCAAACGACCTCGATGTGGGCGGCGAAAGTCCACTTCCTGGACTGGGAGGGACGTTCGGGGTCACATCGACGTCACGCGGCAGCTGGCCAATAGAAGCGGAGGGGCAGAGATGAGCGGGACATAAACATCCCGCCCACCTCCTTCCTTCCGCATTACCGGCTGGAGCCGTGGGAGGCAGGTAAGATCTGTTCAATGTTCCCGGGGTGTCACACACAGCGATGTGTGCTGCCTCGGGAACATTGAACAACCCGACGTGCAATTCGTCAGGATTCAACGACGTGTATGCGATGAACGTTTTAACGTTCTATCGCAATCGCACGTACCTGTCACACACTGCAATGTACCTTACGATGCCGGATGTGCGTCACTTACGACGTGACCCCGCCGACACATTGTAAGATATATTGTAGCGTGTAAAGCAGGCTTAAGATTGCATGATTTGTCAATGGGGATAGGGGAGTGAGCCATTGTCAGATATCTCAGGCAATGGCTTATCTGCAGGAAGAATGAAAGGACCAGGTGCTTAAATTCAAACCACTCGATCAATAGCGAACCGGCAATAATGGCAGACCACACGGCCGCTATGTAGCCTGTGAGTCAGGGGAGCCCTATGCCAGAGCCAGTACTCCAACCACCCCTCCCACGGCACGGCATCGTAATTGAAAGTTATGATGAAATATAAACCGTTCTCTCCCGCCTCAATCATTCTTCCCCTGTGTCTGGTCTTTGACGTCTCAGAGCAGCAAGCGCGATGACATCACTATATTGCGCCTGCTGCGCAGAGATGGGCGATGCTTCAGATCACACTTTGCGGAAATCAAGGGAATAAGGAGCGGTGAATTATTTATTATTTTTACAATCAATGAATACACTATGGGGGCCATTATAGTATGTGGAAGGCAGTGCATATATTCTCTCTCACACACATACATACATACATACATATATTGTATTTATATGTGTGTGTATGTATGTATGTATGTATGTATGTATGTATGTATGTATGTATGTATGTATGTATGTGTGTGTGTATGTATATATATATATATATATATGACTGAAAGCATCTACTGAGCATGTGCAAAGTTGATTGTGAAGGAAGGAGGAGAACGGGAGCTGTGATATTACCTTTTGTAATCGGTGAATCCTGTATTATCAGATGTGTACGGAGTTGTTACCTCCTGTCAATGTAATCCTGCCTAACACGATAATGAGACTTTTGGAAAGTCTTCTATGAAGAAATCTGAATTGAAAAAAGCCTCTGGTCAGTGTAAAAATTACAAGTTTTGTATTCTTCTTCTTTTTTTTTTTTAATTTTTATTCATTCAGATTTCATGCCAAAAGGCATGCGTTTTGATTTTCAAGCAAAGTCTAGGGGAAATGGGGATTTCTTGTGCGCACTTTGCAGTTCAAAACGCTGCGTTTAATTTGCATAATTTTGGGCAAAAACTCAGCGTTCAAAGAAGTAGCATGTCAATTGTTTTTGCCATTTGGACTGCGTTTTGCTAACATTGAAGTCAATGAGAAGTTTCAAAAAGCAACAACCGACATGCCAGAGTTCGAGGTAAAGGATTTTTTACAAGCCATGCTGTTGCAACGTAAATTTGTCGTCCAGTAGCTACACAGATATGGCCTTGATGATTCTACATAGAGCATATATTACTCCAAAAATTCAATCAAAAATGGACACAAATGCCTTATACTCTTGTTCTAAATGTGGCATAAGAGACACTGACCTGTTTCACCACTTATGGGACTGTGTTCAGATACAGGGAGTATGGAGAAGCGTTCGCTCAGTCTTACAAAACACATACAATATTCAGTTTGCTCTGACACCACAGTGGGCGATTTTTAACATGTTGGAGGAGGCTCAACAAAGCCTTCCGAGAGGTACCAGGGCAATGTTAACTATTTAGGCCTCGGCCACTAGGAAAAGTATCCTACATCTCTGGGTAAATCCTGAAGCACCCTCTCTAGCGTTTATCCAAACAAAACTAATGTTCATATTCAAAATGGACTGGTGGGATGCACTGTCGAATAAGGAGAAGATGACTAAGCGTTTCTTTGAAACATGGTCTTTATTTATACCTAACTTGGCTACAGTGCTTAAGGATAGACTTAAATCTCAGTTTGGACAGACCTCTTGGTACCTTCTTGAACTGCTCAATGGACACATACCAATTACATAAGTTACCATTTCAAGTTGCTTCTGGTCGCACGCAGAGCGGGGGGAGGGGTGGGCGGGACTGTTTTGATTATAATGTCATCAATGAAATGCTCTTTGTATAAGAGCAGATTGTAAAAGAAATTCGGTTAAAATTCAATAAAAAGATGTTTAAAAAAAAAAAGCAACAACCATCAAAATTCCAGCGTTTTACCTGCTTTTTAGCTGCTGGAAACATGCGTTTTGGACTACATAAACGCATGCTTTTCTGACAACAAAATAATGGAATGATATGTCCCTTTACACTCACACATAGTCCGACAATTAAATTAATGGAAAATATTAATTTATTGCTATTTTAGTCATAAATAGTATAAAATCGCTATAATTCTATTAAATATAACTATTTTCGTTTTCTGTCTTTAAGCAATGGAAAAGCATGTGAAAAGCGCTAAAAATGCGGCTAAAACGCGGTAAATATGCACTCGTATTTATCGCGTTTGTGGTCAAAAGCAACTTTGGCAAAAGCAATTTCTGCCAGAGGATGCGTTTAGAACTGCAACTACCTCGATGCAAAGTGCGCACATAGCCAAAGATTGTGTGTCTGTACATAGCTTCTATTTTTATTGCACTGTCAAGTCTCAATATGTGTTTGGCACTCAAAAACAAGTAAAGTGTTAATTCTATGAGTCAAATATACTGATATATGGGTGTGCTCATTTTCCGGTTTAAAATCTGCCACAGGGTAAAAAGGTGCAGCAGAATATAATCATTGATTTACAGTTTAGAAGTTGACGGCACAATGGTTGTCCACATGATATATTTCTTATTCCTAGGTTTGTTTTAGGTTCATACTGTCCAAAAACTAGATAAAGATTTTTGTTTAGCTTTTTAGTTTATTGCAAATACAATATACCTACACAATACATCATTGTAAAGTCATCATAAATATTGTTGACTAATTTACACTGACAAGCAAAATGGTAACAATGTTTTGAACTATTGACTTTCAGGCTCCATATCTCACCATCCACTGCAGCTTTGAGCGTGAGACTAACATAATTTTATAGGCAGTCATCTTGGCTATCTCATACATAAATTTGACGTGCAACTATTTAGCATATGATTAGTTATGCAGATTCTTGTCATGTCACTGCATTGTTACTCTTTTGCTCCTGGGGGTGGAAAAATCTTTTTCTTCCTGTATACTACAAATTACAACCTGTTCTCACATTCCCTAATAGATCTGTGTGTTATTAGGTTGATTCCCAAGCAAATGGTCACTGGTTAAATTGAGGAGCAGCCATGAAGATTGCCCAAGAAAAGAGAAACAAGCATCATCCAGCTCATCGATAGTCTCTGGGCGAAGAAAATTGTCAAACGGCATAATATGAGTGCCATGAGAGTTGGAAGAATACAAAATAAAGTCTGTTGATACATTCGAGAGACAATAGGTGGACATCCAGGCAAAATATCGGAGTCAATAAGTCGGCTCATAAGTTCTAGTGCCACAGACACGGCAGTGAAGGAGTCTCGTATGCTTCATGATAGTGAGATCATAGACGTCCATGCATGCACCGTGGGATGTACATTACACAAGTCTAGAATAGTGTCCAGAAAAAAGGTGAAGAAGACTCGACTTCAATATCTTCAGAAGAAGCAGCTCAAGTTTGCAAAGAAGAACAAAGAATGGACAGTAGAAGATGAGTGGTTTGGAGAGATGAGACGAAAGTCAATAGACTAGACTCTGGGTCTGGAAGAAATAAGAGAAAAGAGGGCTAACAGATTGAGAAATTGAAGAAACTGTAAAGTTCAATGGAAGAAGCCTGATGATATGTGGTTGTCTCACAGCCAAAGGTGTTGGATACTTGACCAGAATCGATGGTGGTCTCAATGCTGAGCTATATGTGAGTATCCTTGAAGACGAGCTACTTCGTACATTTGAATACTATGGGTATGAAAAGGACGACATAGTGTTCCACCAGGACAACAATCTTGAAGCAAACATTGAGATTGGCAAAAAAATGGTTCAATGACAATGAAGTAGAGGCGCTGGATTGGCCCCCAGTCCCCAGACCTCAACCTAATCCAACACTTGTGAATGAGTCAACCAATATGAATCAACATTTGGAATGTGTAGAAGAGACGTGGGATAAGGTTTCAGTTGAGACATGCTTCAATCTGATCGATACTGTGCCCAGAAAGATTCAGTGTTAAAAGCCAAAAGGTGAACAAAATAATAAAAAGTAAAGCTTAGATTTTTTAGGAGCAAAAGAGTAACAATAATATGACAAAAATCTTCATGTCTAATCATCATATGTTAAATAGTTGCAAGTCACGTTTTAGGTAGGTAAGATTGTCTATAAAATGAATGCAGTCTCAAGTTCGAAGCTTTAGGACTGAGGAAGGGGTGAAAGGTGTCGAAGAGCTTTATTGGATCGTTGGAAAGTGAAAAGATCAGGGTGGTGAAGTAGGTCTGTTTAGGGAGGTGAAAGGCAGAGTTATAGGCTCGTAACATAAATTTAAAGTGGATAAAGTTTGTGTGAGAGTTTTCCTCCATAAGCGTTCGCCAAGTCAAATTTATGTATGGAATAGCCAAGATGATGGTCTATAAAATGAAGGTAGTCTCACGCGCAAAGCTGTAGTGGATGGTGAGATATGGAGCCTGAAAGTCAAAAGTGCAAACATTTTTTATTTTTTTGCTCATCAATGTATCTCAAAGCTTAAACGGAAGCTGTTATGTTGACAATAGTATATGATCAAACAGGCAGGACGGTACAGGCAGAATGAGCTGATCAATTTGATATATAAATTTGTGAAAAAGGCACAGTAAAACTTGTATATTTTTCAATGAAATCCCTGCTGTTTGAATGTATAAGTCCAGTAAGCATTGAGTGACATTGAGTGAGAATCTTCCCTCTATGACTAGGCATGCAGATACCTGTCAATCACTTAGTGGGTCCGCCCACTAGACTCACATATATATATATATATATATATATATATATATATATAAATAATCTCTCTATCTATACACATATATATACACATTATATATATATTTTATACACACATACCATATATGTGTGTAATTATATATATATATATATACACATATACATACATATACACACACATATATACATACACCATATTTATATAATATATATATATATTTATATAATATATATATATATATATATATATATATATATATATATATATATATATATATATACACACACACACACACACACACACACATCATATGTGTATATATAATATATATAAAATTAATATATATATAAAATATATAATATTTTATATATATATATATATAAAATATATAATATTTTATATATATATATTATATATATATATATATATATATATATATATATATATATATATATATATATATATATATATATATATATATATATATATATATAATCAATCACAGGGGATTTCAATGCATAAAATACAAGTCATAGTGAATCTTTTCCAACAAACAGATCATTCTGCCCAGATTCTTCTCTACAGTCATAGCCGAAAGTTTGACACCCTTGAAATTATTCCAAAATAATGAAGGAGTTCTACCAGAAAATTATTGCAATTACACATATTTCTTTCCTTTGTATTCGAGCAACACAAAAAATCTGAGGGAAAAATAGGCCAAATTGGACATAATTTCAGTCAAAACCCCCAAAATAGGCCGAACATAATTGTTGGCACCCTCAACTTAATATTTGGTTCCACCCCCTTTGGAATAAATAACTGCAATTAATCTCTTTCCTATACCCATCAACAAGCTTCTTGCACCTTTCACCTGGAAGGTTAGACCACTCTTTTGGAAACGGCTCCAGGTCGCTCAGTTAAAGGCGCTTTGTCCCAACAGCAATTTTAAGATCTCTCCACAGGTGTTGAATGGGATTTAGATCCGGACTCATTGTCGCCACTTCAGAACACTCCAGCATTTTGTTTGCATCCATTTCTGGGGCTTATTGAAGTATTTCTGGGGTCCTTGTCCTGCTGGAAATCCCATGAGCTAGGACATAAACCCAGCTTTCTGACACTGGACACTACATTGCCACCCAAAATCCATTGGTAATCTTCAGATTTCATGATGCCTAGCACATAGTCAAGGCACCCAGTCCCAGAGGCAGCAAAACAACCCCAAAACATCTCTGAACCTCCACCATATTTGACTGTAGGTACTGTGTTATTTTCTTTGTAGGCATCTGTGTTTTCGGTAAACAGTAGAATGATGTGCTTTACTAAAAGATGTAACTTGGTCTCATCTGTCCATAAGACGTTTTCTTCAGGAGGATTTTGGCTTACTCATGTACATATTGGCAATCTGCAGTCTAGTTTTTTTATGTCTCTGTCTCAGCAGTGGGGTCCTCCTGGGTCTCCTGCCATAACATTTCATTTCATTCAAATGTGGACGGGTAGTTTGTGCTGACACTGATCCTGCAAGACAGTTTGAATTTATTTGGAACTTGATTGGGGTGGCTATCCACAATCCCGACTATCCTATGTTTCAACCTTTCATCATTTTTTCTCAGACGTTCACATTCAGGGAGATTAGCTGCAATGCCATGGGTTGTAATCTTCATTATTTTGCGCAACGTCGACAAAGGTACATCACGATCTCTGGGGACTTGTAACCTTGAGATTGTTGATATTTTTTAACAATTTTGGTTTCCAAGTACTTAGTTCTCTTCTCCTTTTTCTGTTCTCCATGCTTAGTGTGGACAATGCAAAGCTTGAGTCAACTTCTCCCCTTTTTATCTGGTTTCAGGTGTGATTTTCATATTGGCCACACCTATTACTTGCTGCAGGTGAGTTTGAAAGAGCATCACATGCATGAAACAAAGTTGTTTATTCACACTTTTGGAAAAATGCCAACAATTTTGCCCGTTTGGGGGGGTGGGGGAGGGTTCTGTGTGAAATTATGTTCAATTTGCCTTTCTGTTCCTGTTTTTTTGTGTGTTGTTCCAATACACACAAAGGAAATAAACACGTAACGGGTATGACAATACGTGTAATTGCAATATAAATACTCAATTTTCTAGAACAAAGTTGAGGGTGCTAACACTTTCGTCCATCACTGTATACCATGCTGTCCACAGAGCATATTGCTTGAATAATTAAGTTATTTTAATATATTAATTTGTTTAGAAATAAAAAGTTCTTATTTCTCATCTTAAAGATTTGAAGTCCCATAGCAATCATTTTATTTGTCACATAAATTGGGGAGGTGGGGGGGTCACAAAATATGCAAACAGCACATATTTCATGTTGCACTGCTGGGCGAGTATCAGAAAAGTTACTTTTCTCCTCTGATGCTCTCCTCTGGGTCCTGTTCAGGGGGTCTCTCGTTGGACTGTCAGTTGCACTTTGACTGGGTATGTTCATCCATTTATTTTTGCATTATCCTATTATTGTCTATAGTGAAGCCTGATGGTACACAATGAGCACTGTTGCACTTGATTAGATCATTACTATCAGGCGTTACTATATAGACCTTGTAGTCCCTAGTATTGACAGACCTTCTAACCCACTACTCTTTGATACAAGTAAAATATATCTTTGTACCGTGTTAGCCAGTAGAGATAAAAAAATTGTTTAAAAGAACAGAGAGTCCTCAGTGGTTGATACCTTTTAATGGCTAACTGAAAAGATGGTAATAATTGCAAGCTTTCGAGACTACTCAGGTCTCTTCATCAGGCATGGTATAACACAAAATCTGAAGAGTCACATATTTATACACAACAGGACTTAGAATAGTGCAGTAAAAAAAAAAAAAAAAAAAAAAAAAAAAAGAACAAGTTATATGAAACAGAACTCTCTCTATGGCAGGGGGACAAGCTGTTCTAGCCATAAATACTGCTGCAGTTCAGTGTGAAAGTTTTATTGTCCTTTGATAAGGGTCTGGTCCAGGGCTGTGACATGCTCGGATGGTCAGAGGAGCACATCTTTTAACTGATGTAAAAAGACATGAATCCATGAGACACATTCATTCCTTCTCTGAATGTGTCAAAGGTCATCATAAGTTTGTACTCCCATAGTCTCCTGTCTCTCTGGGACTTGAAGTTTCCTTTCAATACCAGCAATTTCATGTCCATGATGCTGTGGTCTGGGTTACAAAAATGTTTGGCCACAGGTAGATCCATCCTTTTTTCTCTAATTGTGTGGCGGTGAGAATTCATCCTTGTCCTGAGCTGTTGTCCTGTCTCCCCTACATACAGACCCCCAGTTGGACATTTGGTACATATAATTAAGTACACCACATTGGTTGTGGTGCAGCTGAACGTACCTGGGATCTTGTAGTCCTGATGTGATCTGGGAATCTTTATCTTGTCCGTTGTCAATATTAATGGACAGGTCTTGCATTTTTTCTGGTTGCAGGGAAATGTTCCTGTTGGTGTTGGAGAGGACAGGGAGCTTCTGACAATGATGCTTCTTAGATTTGGGGGCTGTCTAAAACACAGAAGTGGGGGGTCTGGAAAAATAGATTTTAACCGGGCATCTTTTTGCAGTAATGGTTGTAGTTTCCGTGCAGCTCCTCTAAACACCTCCAGATGTGGATTGTAGGTGACTACAAGAGGGACCCGGTTGTTCTCTTCTTTGGTTTGAATTTGACAATGACATATATCTACAGGAGACTGGGACTGCAATGGGAAGCAAAATGGCACCACAATATGCAAATCTTTTCATGGCCAAGCTTGAGAGTGACTTTTTATCCTCTTGTCCTATCAGGCCTCTGGCCTACTACCGTTACATTGATGATATTTTAATCATCTGGACAGAGTCTGAGGAGCAGCTGAAGACCTTCCATGAACAATTTAATCAGTTTCATCCCACCATCAACCTAACACTCAACTACTCCTGCACGGAAATCAACTTCTTGGACACCATCATTAAACTACGGAACAATGAAATACAGACATCCCTGTACAAGAAGCCAATTGACCGTCCAACATACCTGAAATGGGACAGTTTTCATCCAAAACACATAAAAAACTCTATTGTATACAGCCAGGCTATCAGGTACAATCGGATATGTTCCAACAGTACAGATAGAGACAATCACCTTGAGGGCCTCAGAAAAACCTTTTTGAATCAAGGCTACCACCCAAGAACAATTGAAAACCAGATTATAAGAGCCACCAGAATATCAAGAAACCATCTTCTACATTATAAAACCAAAGAAGAGAACAACCGGGTCCCTCTTGTAGTCACCTACAATCCACATCTGGAGGTGTTTAGAGGAGCTGCACGGAAACTACAACCATTACTGCAAAAAGATGCCCGGTTAAAATCTATTTTTCCAGACCCCCCACTTCTGTGTTTTAGACAGCCCCCAAATCTAAGAAGCATCATTGTCAGAAGCTCCCTGTCCTCTCCAACACCAACAGGAACATTTCCCTGCAACCAGAAAAAATGCAAGACCTGTCCATTAATATTGACAACGGACAAGATAAAGATTCCCAGATCACATCAGGACTACAAGATCCCAGGTACGTTCAGCTGCACCACAACCAATGTGGTGTACTTAATTATATGTACCAAATGTCCAACTGGGGGTCTGTATGTAGGGGAGACCGGACAACAGCTCAGGACAAGGATGAATTCTCACCGCCACACAATTAGAGAAAAAAGGATGGATCTACCTGTGGCCAAACATTTTTGTAACCCAGACCACAGCATCATGGACATGAAATTGCTGGTATTGAAAGGAAACTTCAAGTCCCAGAGAGACAGGAGACTATGGGAGTACAAACTTATGATGACCTTTGACACATTCAGAGAAGGAATGAATGTGTCTCATGGATTCATGTCTTTTTACATCAGTTAAAAGATGTGCTCCTCTGACCATCCGAGCATGTCACAGCCCTGGACCAGACCCTTATCAAAGGACAATAAAACTTTCACACTGAACTGCGTTAGATATATTTTACTTGTATCACACTGAACTGCAGCAGTATTTATGGCTAGAACAGCTTGTCCCCCTGCCATAGAGATAGTTCTGTTTCATATAACTTGTTCTTTTTTTTTTTTTTTTTTTTTTTTTTTTTTTACTGCACTATTCTAAGTCCTGTTGTGTATAAATACGTGACTCTTCAGATTTTGTGTTATACCATGCCTGATGAAGAGACCTGAGTAGTCTCGAAAGCTTGCAATTATTACCATCTTTTCAGTTAGCCATTAAAAGGTATCAACCACTGAGGACTCTCTGTTCCACTACTCTTTGTGTCGTGTTTTATTGATGTACGGTCACAATATTATGCCTTGTCATGTGTCTTTTTAAATGTGTTTTTTGTATTCAATAAAATTTGTCAATTAATAACCAACAAACTCCTGGATCTCCTGTTTAAATACTATTTATGCAGTGGTTCTTTTGCTGTGCCGCTTGGAGTTGACATTGTCATCTCCCGGTACTATTAGGCCATGTGCGCACGTTGCGTCCTGTCCATTGCTGAAATAAATGCATCCTCTGGCAGTTTTGGAATTTGACAATTTTGGATTTGTTAAAAAAAAATGCAATAAATACGCATGCGTTTTGAGCATGTTTTCCGTGCGTTTTAAGCACTTTTTCCATGCATTTTCCATGCTTAAATTTTGATACGTTTACAAAACTTTGTCAATGGAAAATAAAGTTTACAATCAAACACCATGAGACAAAAAAAGCCCAAAAAACTATGATATTTCCTGCATGCACTACGGTATATACACTCATGCACTATAATGTGAATATTCTGAAAATTAAAAAATAATATTAATTAAAATTATTAATAAATATATTAAGACTGATTTTATTTAGGGCTGGATGTGAGGTCAAAAGGAAGCCTCTTAACCTCACACTTCCAAGCCAAAACGCATGCTTTTTAATGTTAAAAAAAGCAAGCGGATTGCAACATAAATGCATGGAAAACGCAATATTTAGGATTTTGGATGCGTTTTCTAAAATCTTATTGACTTCAATGATACCTAAATGCTGCCAAAATGGACAAAGGAATTGACATGCTGCTTTTTTAAAAACGCAGAGATTTTGTCAAATTTTTTACACAAAAAATGCTGCGTTTAAAAAAGCATAGTGCCCTACCATGCCTTCCCTCCCTTTCTTTCTGTTGCTCTTCTCTCCCCCTTTTCCTTCTCTTCTTTTCCTTATCTTTCCCCCTTGCTACTTTCCTTTCTCTCTGGTTCTCGTTAAGGCTATGTGCCCACGGTAGAATGTCCCTGCGGATTTTTCTGCCTGAAAATCCGCGACTTTCGCGGCAAATACGCACCCGCGGATTTCATTTTTTTTTTTCCCCCATTCAAAACCAAAAATCCGGACCAAATCTGCACCAAACAATTGACATGCTGCAGATTTTTCCGGATCAAAATCCGCGGCAAATCCGCAGCGGAAAAATCCGCAGCATGGACACAGCATTTCCAAAATGCCATTGAAATGGCTTGGAAGTGCCGCTGCTGCAGATTTTCGGGAAATCCGCGGCAAATCCGCGGCAAAATCCGCGATAAATCCGCAGCGTGGGCACATATCCTAAATCTTCAAATTTTTTCCTTTTCTTTTTTGTTTTTGGCAGTAGCCTCACTTTGTTTGAGGTGTAGTTCTCAATTGGAAGGAGATTGTATTATAAAAGGTGGTTACATGTCATATGCGTGCCTTATGATAGTTAGTAAGAGAAAGGGTGTTAGTTAGGATGTGGCTTATACTCTTCTCTGTAAGTTGACATGAAGCAATCACGTATTTGAATCTTCTTTTTTTTTTTTTTTCTTCCTGTAAATTTTCTTGTTTACTTTAATAAAGAAAGATTAAACATAAAAAAGCATAGTGCGCACAAATTTTGTATGATTTCCAAAGATTTGCCTTGAAAACCAAAACGCATGCATTTTGACAATGAGACGCTGCTGCTTAAAACGCTGCGGAAACGCAAGGAAAAACGCAACGTACGAATGAGCCCTTACTATGATTTGTGCCAAATGGATATATGGTGTCTAGTATGTTATTAATTCCACCTGATCATGTAATACATGATGGGACTCATAGTATAGCATAGAGTAAGGAGGAAAAAAAAAAAAATAAGAGGAGAAAAAAAAAAAAAAAAAAAAAGAAAGAAGGAAATATACATGCATAAATGAAGTCAAGAGGAGGTGAAAAGAGAATACCAAATGTCCTGGAATACTTAAATACTCAAAGAACAAGAAATTGATTAAAAATTGCACTGTACTTCCTCAGGACCTTCAACTTTTAGGTTATGTGCGCACGTACATGCTGAAATTTCTGCAGCGATTTGGCAGCACATGTGCGCTGCAAATCGCTGCAGAAACACTGCGTAATGGATGCAGTGTTTCAGCAGAATAAATGCGGATTCCGCGCGCTTGGGATGCTGCCTCTCCCTTAGAGTGGGAGCTGCAATCATAGCGCACGGAATAAGTGACATGTTGCATTTTTAAACACTGTTATTTTGTCAAATTTTGACACTCAAATAGCTGCGTTCATAAAAGCATGGTGTGCACGGATTATGCACATTCATAGATTGTGCTGGGGACGCAGGATGCATGCATTTACGCTGCAGTGATAAACGCAGCGTAAATGCATGAAATATTACGCTACGTGCGCACATAGCCTTAGGAAGCTTTTCTTCTGTCATACACTCTTATTAGAAGGAACACCATTATTATTCCGTGACACTCCAAAAAATGTCTAAGAAAGCAGTTACAAACTTCAGGACACTGTGACTGCACCAACTGTATAATCAAGAAATTATTTTGGAACCATATTGCCTTGCCTTTATGTCCTGGTCCCTAGCAAGGTTTACATTACTCTGTATAATAATGAGACCACCAATGTAAGATAATGCCCACCATGAATAAGCTGCAGCACAGAAAGAGTTACGACATTTAAATGACATTTAAAGACCATTCACTAAAATGTCAAAGACATCCCCCTGCAACCCATAACCGACAGGTCACACGGCACAACAGTTGTATCTATTAGTAATAGTCAATTCCGCACAATTTCTACAGTCATGTTCCTATTTAAGCCATATATGATAATCCACTTCAAAATCTCAATGGCTTTTTGAAATTTCATAGTTTTTTTCTCTCCAAGTATTATTAGGATATTAAAAAAAAATAGCTCTCATCAGGCAGTAATCAGAGGCCTAACCCTCGTGGATGCAGGGGTTAAAGCTTTGTGTCCATGGAGTTGAGAGGAGTCCAAAATTGCCCATATAATAAGACCAACACCAATACCACGCTAGCATTTTTTTTTTATTTCCCCGCTGGAGTCATGCTTTAAATCTAAGTCCCCTGTCCCCGGTCTTATACTCATCTTCCGGCATCTTCATCTATTTTCACCGACCCTCCCATCAGTGTCAGTCACTTTGTGACCTGCTGGCTGCTTCACTGTTTTATGGGGCATGCCAGAGATCACAACTCAATGTAAGTCTATGAGAGCCTCGTTCTGGCTCTCATAGACTTGCACTGAGCGCCTGTGGCGCAACTTACAACTTCCGACAAATCAGAAGCTGCAGTCACAAGATGGTGCAGTGGTACCAGAGATGCCGGAGGGTGAATATAAGACTGGAGGGAGGGGACTTAGATTTAAAGCACCACTCCAGCACTGAAAAAAAAACCAAAACTCTGGAGTGGAGCATTAAATTAAACCTAAAATCCGGATTAATCTGTGACGCCCTGGCCGGGCCAGGAAGTCACAGATAGAGCCCCGCGCTACACCAGTCCCCTAACAAGGTGACAGCAGCCAAACATTTAAACCCTAGTCACCCCCCTCAGTGCTTGATCGACAGACCAGGGGGCGGGGCCAGGTGGTTGGACACGCCCACCGAGGAGTTCAGAGAGCCTGGGGTGGGAAAAGTAGTCAGTTCAGTTTAGTCGGAGGAGTCTGTTAGTGGATGTGAAGTAAAGTGGAGGTCAGGTCTGTGTGTCAGGTCTGCAACTAACTGACAGGTGCCAGGGTTGGAGCCCTGGTACCTTTGGCTAGGAGGCATACGGAGGCCTCAGTCTGCAGGAACTGGGAAGACGGCTCGGTGGAACCGTGGTGGACCGGGACAAAGTAGTGGCCCGCCGGTACCGACCCGGGGAACCGACTCGGAAACCAAAGCACAAAGGGGGGTACTTAGACCCTCAAGCAAGGTCCAGAAGCTACTGGGGGCTAGCTAATTAACTGATTGCGGCTAGGACTATAGGTTCTGTCCCACCCAAAGTCCCGACTGAAGACAACAGCCCAACGAGGGGGATAGAAAGCCACCGCCACGGCAGAGAGATCCCACGGGCCAGCGTCTGCGGGCATAGGGCTCCTTAGGCAACCACAAGGCGGGGAGCGGACTCCTGACGTTACAGGCGCAGGTAGTCCACCATCACACAAACGGTGCAGGAGAAAGGCAGAGACCACCAACCGGATGGGGGACCAGACGGCAGCCGGCTGCGGGCACCGACCACCATCACCTTGGTTTACCAGAGACTTGTGTGTGTTACTAATCGTGAGTACATCAGTGCCCTCCGGCCGCCCATCTCCCTGCACCGTCCAACTCTCCCCAATGGGTCTTGGGGCCACCATCCCTACCCACGGAGGGGTTAACAACTTGCTGCGCAACATCTCCCCCGGGTGCCCCGTAACTGCAGTGGTGGTGTCCACCTTCACCACATCCCGTGGGTGGCATCACGAACTCAAACACGGCTCCGGCCGTACACCTACGTCCCCCCAAACCGCCAACCCCTTTTTAAAATCGGAGTGACCGTGGACCCCCGGGTCCGGAGACCCTCGAGCCACCCACTGAAGCTCGGGACCCGAGCGGCTCGGCTGCCGCCAAGCACGGGGCGGCAAAAATCCCCATGAAGTGTTAGAAGTACTGAATTACCCTCCTAATGACAATGTATTTATTATATACATCTGTGTATGTATTTGCTGCAGAACTGACATTTCACCTGTATGAGTGATAGCACTCCCTGACTAGTCCAGGGAAAGGAGCACCAAGATTACAGGGAACCTGTCATGTCAGAAAACACTATTAACCTGCATGTTAGTGTTCTAAAGTTGTGCAGCTGCTACACTGAAATCTAGGCTACCGGGAGGAAATTAACATTATTTCTGCTGGCAGCCTCGGGATCTCACTCATTGAGGTGCAGCTAGAGCAGCTTCAGTCACTGGTCAGTACTTGGTGAGCGGCAGCTGTAACCATGTCACCAGCACTGACTGACAGCCATCTCAGTATTGAATCAGTACAGAGCCGGCTGTCAGTCAGGGTGGGGGAGTGTTTACTGCTGCTGAAAACTAACTATTTTGAGAATGAAAAATCTGTACCGTAGGAGAAAGAAGCGGATTTTTCTGATAAGATATATTACAAAGTTTCTTACTTTCACATTGTACCGCCGGCGTCTCTGCAGAGATGCCAACTTACTCACCACCCCAGCCCGATCGAATCCTACTCCGCACTCCCTCGGCCATCCACGTGGGCTGCTGCCTCCTTCCCCTCCCAGGTCCTTAACATGCCGCACAGGGTTCCTGGGAGTGCACCTAAGACGTGTGAACACAGCGACCCTCCTCTTAAAGGGCCGACACGCCATTTCCCGCAAAATGCTTCTCAGCCTATAGCTGAGGCACTATGTATCTAAGGCACCATCCCATTAGGGGAGGTGCCTGCGCAACACCTTCTGTTAGTTAGTCAGTCAGTCAGTCTGCTACCTAACTTGTTGTCAGGTCCTGAGCTCTTGTCCAGTTATCCCTGTGTCCGTCTCTAGTACCTGCCTTCTCTTACCAGTCTATCCCTGCCATGCCTATCATCCGTCTGTACCTGCCTGTCTTAGTCATCCCACCTGTACCCGAGTCTGTCACCTGTCCTGGGGGTCAGTTGTCACAGTTTCGGTCACTGCCCTGGGAGTGGCACCTGACGTTCGCCTCGCCGAGGGCACTTAGTTAAGCACCTCTCACTAAGGGGTAAGCCCAGGTTCTCCCTGTGGTCCAGTGGGTCCACTAATCCCGCTCGCTGCCTCTACACCGGCCTCCAGTGTTACACACATGTACTACTGATTCATGGCAAAAAAATGAAAACAATGGTTATCCTTTAAAGGGGTACAACTCTGAACACTAAAGTGTGGAGAACCTCTTCCTACATACTCCACCAAAGTTTGAGAAAGAACTTGTACAGAGACAAAAAGTTGCAACATGGGCTAAATAAAGACCATCATTTTTGCACCTTATCTATCATATCTATTAGTCTGCCTATTGAACAATTCTTATCAATCATCCATTTATCTACTGCATCTAATATCTAAGTGGATCTGTCACCAAATTTCACAATAAAAACTGCATAAGTTATTAAATAACTCTCTAAGGCGGGCTTTGCATGTTGCGACATCGCAAGCCGATGCTGCGATGTCGCACGCGATAGTCCCCGTCGCAGGTACGATATATTGTGATAGCTGGCGTAGCGAACATTATCGCTACGCCAGCTTCACATGCACTCACCTGCCCTGAGACCGTCGCTCTGGCCGGCGACCCGCCTCCTTCCTAAGGGGGCGGGTCGTGCGGCGTCATAGCGACGTCACACGGCAGGCGGCCAATAGCGGCGGAGGGGCGGAGATGAGCAGGATGTAAACATCCCGCCCACCTCCTTCCTTCTCATTACAGCCGGGAGGCAGGTAGGAGATGTTCCTCGCTCCTACGGCTGTACACACAGCGATGTGTGCTGCCGCAGGAGCGAGGAACAACATCGTACCTGTCTCTGCACCGGCATTATGGAAATGTCGGAGAATATACCAATGATACGATAACGACGCTTTTGCGCTCGTTAATCGTATCATCTAGGATTTACACACTACAATGTCGAAAGTGACACCGGATGTGCGTTTCGATTTGACCCCACCGACATCGCACGTGCGATGTTGCAACGTGGAAAGCCGCCCTAAGACCTGATGAGACTGCTGTGACTATTTTGAAAATCCATGCAAGATTTGCCGTAGAATCCTTTTTTGAAAGTTTCCCTGAAGAATATTAAAATGATGAGCATTTTATATTCCCAGCTCATTGTTATTATGGGATTATACAGCCATTCCGATTTCCACAATAAGTAGCCCAGCCTTATGAGTCTAAGAGATGTATTTAATATTATATGCAGTTTAAATAAACTGCTAAAGAGGATCTTTCACCAAATTCTTCATGCTGAACAAGACATATAGGTGCAGGAAATCAAAATATTATATTCAGCTCTGGCAGTCAGTGTGGGGGGAGGAGCTGCACTGCAGAAGTTGTCTTATTACAAACACTTCTAGTACTTCTCTCAAATTCAAATGAGCATTATTGACAAAATTAATTGGCAAAGCAAATGTAGTGCTGCCAACTTTGCTGTAATGCTCCTCCGCCACACTGACTGCTGGAGTGGAAAGCTATTATATGTGGATGCCTGCTTATGATTGTTGGAGTTCACAACACTATGAGAGGAGAGCTACTAGAAGTGTTTGTAATGAGACTCAACTTCTGTAGCACTGCCTCTCCCCCCACACTGACTGCTATACAGTCATGGCCAAAAGTTTTGAGAATGCTACAAATATTAGTTTTTACAAAGTCTACTGCTTACGTTTTTCTAATGGCAATTTGAATATACTCCAGAATGTCATAAAGAGTGATCAGCTTAACAGCAATTACTTGCAAAGTCAATATTGGCTAAGACAATGAACTTCAACCCCCAAAACACATTTCAACATCATTGCATTCCTGCCTTTAAAAAGGAGCAGCTAACATTGTTTTAGTGATTGTTCCATTAACACAGGTGTGGGTGTTGATGAGGACAGGGCTGGCGATCAGTCATGATTAAGTAAGAATGACACCACTGGACACTTTAAAAGGAGGCTGGTGCTTGGTATCTTTGTTTCTCTTCAGTTAACCATGGTTATCGCTAAAGAAACACGTGCAACCATCATTGCTCTGCACAAAAATGGCCTAACAGGGAAGAGTATCGCAGCTACAAAGATTGCACCTCTATCAACAATATCGCATCATCAAGAACTTCAAGGAGAGAGCTTCCATTATTGCCAAAAAGGCTCCAGGGCGCCCAAGAAGGACCAGCAAACGCCAGGACCGTATCTTAAAACTGTTTCAGCTGTGGGATCGGACTACCAGCAGTGCCGAGCTAGCTCAGCAATGGCAGCAGGCTGGTGTGAGTGCTTCTGCACGCACTGTGAGGCGGAGACTCCTTGAGCAAGGCCTGGTTTCAAGGAGGGCAGCAAAGAAGCCACTTCTCTCCAGAAAAAACATCAGGGACCGACTGATATTCTGCAAAAGGTACAGGGAGTGGACTGCTGAAGACTGGGGTAAAGTCATTTTCTCAGATGAATCCCCTTTTCGATAGTTTGGGACATCTGGAAAACAGCTTATTAGGAGAAGAAGAGGCGAACGCTACCACCAGTCTTGTCTCATGCCAACTGTTAAGCATCCTGAAACCATTCATGTGTGGGGTTGCTTCTCAGCCAAGGGAATCGGCTCACTCACAGTCTTGCCTAAAAACACAGCCATGAATAAAGAATGGTACCAGAATGTCCTCCAAGAGCAACTTCTCCCAACTGTCCAAGAGCAGTTTGGCGCCCAACAATGCCTTTTCCAGCATGATGGAGCACCTTGCCATAAAGCAAAGGTGATCACCAAATGGCTCATGGAACAAAACAGAGATTTTGGGTCCATGGCCTGGAAACTCCCCAGATCTTAATCCCATTGAGAACTTGTGGGCAATCATCAAGAGACGGGTGGACAAACAAAAACCAACAAATTCTGGCAAAATGTCTTAAGTCTTAAGGCCACTTTACACGCTGCAACATCGCTAGCGATGTCGCTAGTGATCGCACCCGCCCCCGTCGTTTGTGTGTCACGGGCAAATTGCTGCCCGTGGCGAACAATATCGCCGGTACGCGTCACACGTACTTACCTTCCTAACGACGTCGCTGTGGCCGGCGAACAACCTCTTTTTTTTAAGGGGGAGGTTTGTGCGGCGTCACACAGCGGCCCACCAATAGAAGCGGAGGGGCGGAGAGCAGCTGCATTAACGACACGCCCACCTCGTTGCCGGAGGACGCAGGTACATTGTTATTGTTATTGTTGTTGTTATTGTTGTTGTTAGTCGTTCTTGGGGTGTCACATGTAGCGATGTGTGCTGCCTCAGGAACGACAAACAACCTGCGTCCAGAACGAGCAACGATATTTGGGATTGAACGACGTGTCAATGATCAACGATTAGGTGAGTATGTTTGATCGTTAGCGGACGCTCGTAGGTGTCACACGCAACAACGTCGCTAATGACGCCGGATGTGCGTCACGAATTCGGTGACCCCAACGATATCTCGATAGCGATATCGTTGCATGTAAAGCAGCATATTTTTCCCGGACGTGTCAAAGGGGCGTATTGCCCTGCATGTTGGCACACGTGTGTTCTCCGTGTGCTATCCGTGATAACACATGAAGAACGGGAACTTTCTCCTCACCTGTCCCTGGCGTTGCTGTCCGTGGTGCTGATCTTCGGTCTCTGGTTCTGCCGACTCCCCGCTGCTGCTGCGTCCGGCCCACAGTGGAGTGAATATGCGATGAGCATAATGAGCGGGGAGTCGGAAGCAAGTGACAACAGCGCTGGAGAAGGAGAGTATAGAAATTCCTTATAATTCACAGATATGTTTTCTCTGGTGCATGTCACACGGATCACATCCGTGCGGTCCATGTGACACCCGTGATGCCGGAGAAAAGCGGACATGTCTACGTGTGGAGCACATGTATGCTCCACGCGGACACACAGTCCATGGCAAAACACGCACATGAGCACAGACCCATTGATTTTAATGGGTCTACGTGTACCCGTGTCTCCAGCACGTGAGAAAACGGACCAAACACGTACCGGAGACACGGACGTGTGAAGGAGGCCTAAAGTGGCAATTACTTTGCTAACTTCACAATGGAAAGGCAAAATAAATAAAAACAACAAAAAAAAAAAGTTTTATTTTACTGTCCAGTTCAACATGAAACATTTGGTGAAAAGTCGTCTTTAAATTTGCTGACTGATTCCCTTTAATTGATCCATCCATCTCCAATTTTATATAAAGCGGATTCCCTATCAATTAATTAAATGTCATCTTTAAAGAAATCTAAAAAACTAAAATTTAGACGTCTCCTGCCAAGAAAAATTGGACATGTCCCAAGCATAACAAGGTTTATATAATAAAGAGTGATTATCACATACACACATTGTAATTAGTCTATAGGTGTTAGAGGTTTTACAGTATATAAATCACTTTTTTCGGTCACAGATCTGTCCATCAAATGTTCGTAAAGGTCTGAATAATTTCCAATGAAGCTTTATAATGATACAACATTCAGGCGACCTTCTTTCTGAGGAGGTAGGACCATGGGGAGGGAATCGGGTTTCAGAAGACCTCTTAGGTATGTGGGCCAGCACCGCACTGTACTATCTAAGTGGTGAAACCGGTTATTAACATGTTACTGCATGACAGCGTGTTAATAAACCTAGGTGACTGATGCGATGGAAATGATTGGAATTCCCTAACTGATGGAAACAGACACCATTAGAATTTATTCAAAATATTGAAAACCTGTGCTACGTTTACAAATGCCCGAAATAGATTTATTTTACTAATTTTCTGGCACGTAAAAAAAAAATAACCAAAAGGATGGTGGTCTTTTAATGTTAAAGCTTAAAGCGGCTGGCCACTACTTTAACAATGATGGCCTGTCCTTAGGGGTACTTTGCACGCTGCGACATCGCTGCTGCGATATCGTCGGGGTCAAATCGAAAGTGACGCACATCCGGCGCCGGTAACGACGTCGCAGCGTCTAAAGCCTAGATGCGCCGATAAACGATCACAAAAGCGTCGAAAAATCGGTGATCTGTGTAGTGTTGGTCATTTTCATAATGTCGCACCAATAGGAGATACGATGTTGTTCGTCGTTCCTGTGGCAGCACACATCGCTGTGTGTGAAGCCGCAGGAGCGAGGAACATCTCCTTACCTGCCTCCACCGGCTATGCGGAAGGAAGGAGGTTGGCGGGATGTTACGTCCAGTTCATCTCCGCCCCTCCGCTTCTATTGGCCGCCTGCCGTGTGACGTCGCTGTGACACCGCACGACCCGCCTCCTTAGGAAGGAGGTGGGTAGCCGGCCAGAGCGACATCGCAGGGCAGATAAGTGCGTGTAAAGCTGCGGTAGCGATAATGTTTGCTACGGCAGCTATCACAAGATATCGCAGCTGTGACGGGGGTGGGTACTATCGCGCTCGGCATCGCTAGCCGATGCTAGCGATGGCGCAACATGCAAAGTACCCCTAAGGATAGGTCATCAATGTCTGATCGGCCGGGGTCCGGCACTCCACACCCCCATAGATCAGCTGTTCTCGGTGCAGCAAGCGGCCGGAAATGCTAAGTTCCGGAGCTGCTCAGTCTTCTGATAATGGCCGCAGCCGGATACTATAGATCCACCTCCTACTGACTTGAATTGGCACTCTAATGTCAGCGTCCTGGTTCCATACCTACGCCGGCGCATCCCAGCACCGATGTCCTGCACTCTCCTACCCCCTATCCAGCTGGGATACCATTGCTGTTTCCTTTTGGTTGCTTGCACGGTTCCTTGCTCTGCTGCACTGCCACTCACATGTTGTGTGGTCCTCACCTGTCCCCCTGTCACCTAACCCCGGCTTAGCTGCCACAGTCCCTGGACGCTGCCCTTCCCTTGCCTGGGTGGATCTGGGTCCAACCTGTGGTCCAGTGGGTCCACCTCACCCTTGGGATGCAACATCCCAGTGCTCGTCTCCTCATTCCTTGGCAGTCAGAGCGTGACACTCACGGAGCTCACCTGAGTATTGCGGGTGCCCGGATGCTTCATCCGCGAAACAATAACCACAACGCACAGGCTTGCTTCACTGTATAATGTGTGCAGGCGCCCCAGAGAGAGCCAATCACAGTCTCTGAATGGCTCTCCCAGGAGATAAACAACATTCTCGGACGTAGTGTGAACCAAAAAAAAACAAAAAACAGCCATCCCTATCGCCAGATATGCCCTGTTTATGGCTGGCTGTATGTTATTAGAGACCAGAAAAGGCCAATCATTGACGTCCATAACGCTTGTTACTTGTGTTGAGCTCATCAGAGCATCTGGCCAGCTCGAATCGAGGAACAAGCATTTTAGTGCTCGCCCATCACTACCAATAATATTCCCATTATAAATAAATATATAAAAAAAGCCTCTACAAATCACACTTTAAATTTTCCAATGCTTTTTTTTCCCCCCAAATTGATTCTATGGCTCTCATCTATTAAAACTGGCTCAAAAGGGAAAGTGTCAAATAAAAACTGATCTATGATAAGCTGCTATGAATAACAAAATCCTGCTCTTCAGGCTCAGGCAATTTTAATTCTCCATTTGCAGGTTCCTGTCCACCCATAAGTTGCAGGGGTTTTTTTAACCCAAAGAGAGGCATTAGTTTGATAGGGACCCAACAAAAAGAGGTCGCCTTGCCGTTGGCTGTTGGGCTCATATAAAACTGGCCATTTAGTGTGCCAAGTATCTCAATTTTTGCATGTTTTTCATAGCTCTAATGCAAGTCTATATTCCCATAGTCATTGTTACACATATCTTAGCACTACAGAGTGCAACTACGGTATATCCTTTTTGTTACTATGTTTCATGTCCAGTTTGTACCTGTTCACATTAGAAAGGTAGGATGTGCCATCGGTCTTTTTCTTAGATTACTTTTCTTCCAAGACACATTTAACACAGAGTAATGCAGGAGTAAATTAAACCTGATGTCAAATATGTTATAAATGTCATATGGGGATGTGAAATTTCTGAGTTCCAAAAATTGCCAACACAAGAAGTAATGTTTATAAATGTCAATGGGGAGAATAGATATACGTCTTCGCCTTTCCAAAGAAAAAGGAGATCACTTTGTTCTTGGAGCAGGTTGGTTTCATGAATCTCCTAATTTGAACACATCTTAATTATTTGTGCATTAAAAAAAACCCCACAAAAGAACATTAATTGCAAATAACAAGTCAAAAAACAAAACAAAATGCACTGTCCTCCAGAGCGGTGTCACCTTGCGATACATTGTGGAACTAATCGCTAATAAGATTCTTTAAGTATTAATAATAATAATAATAATAATAATAATAATAATAATATTTATTTCTATAGCGCCAACATATTCCGCAGCGCTTTACAATTCAGGAGGATCATATACAAGCAAGTAACAGTTATAGAAAATACAATATTTAGAGGGAAAAAAAAGACAATCCTGCTCGTGAGATATGATGGGGGAGGGGACAAGGTACAAGTGGTTATTTACAATAACAGTCCAGCCATTTCAAGGAAATAAGGGATAGATAATGGATTCCTGGACCAATTGGCCAGAAACTTGAGATGCATTTGGGTGCCATGGAGTTTGACGTGGAATTATGTTGTGAGAAGTTGTAGAGGGACTATGTGAATTGAATTTGATGAGGGAGTGTGATAGGTCGCACTAAAAAGATGTATTTTTAGGGTGCGTCTGAAGCGGAGTTAGTTGTGATTCGTCCTAACTTCTTGTGGTAGAGCGTTCCAGAGGATTGGTGCAGCTCGGAAGAAGTCTTGGTTCCGGAAGTGGGAGGTTCGAATTAGTGTGGATGTTAGTCAAAGTCATTTGCAGAGCGTAGAGAACGGGTGGGGTGATAGACAGAGAGGAGGGTGGAGATGTAGGGGGGTGCTGCACTGTGGAGAGCTTTGTGGTGATAGACAGAGAGGAGGGTGGAGATGTAGGGGGTGCCGCACTGTGGAGAGCTTTGTGGTAATAGACAGAGAGGAGGGTGGAGATGTAGGGGGTGCCGCACTGTGGAGAGCTTTGTGGTGATAGACAGAGGAGGGTGGAGATGTAGGGGGCGCCGCACTGTGGAGAGCTTTGTGGTAATAGACAGAGAGGAGGGTGGAGATGTAGGGGGTGCCGCACTGTGGAGAGCTTTGTGGTAATAGACAGAGAGGAGGGTGGAGATGTAGGGGGTGCCGCACTGTGGAGAGCTTTGTGGTAATAGACAGAGAGGAGGGTGGAGATGTAGGGGGTGCCGCACTGTGGAGAGCTTTGTAGGTGAGAACAAGCAGTTTGAATTGAATCCTGTGATATTTGGGCAGCCAGTGCAATGACTGGCACAGAGCAGAGGCATCCGAGGAGCGGTTTGCCAGATAGGTGACCCTGGCTGCTGCATTAAGGATGGACTGTAGAGGAGAGAGTCTAGTTAGGGGGAGACCAATTAATAGAGAGTTACAGTAGTCGAGGCGAGAGTGGATCAGGGCCACGGTGAGGGTTTTTGACGTTTCCATTGTGAGAAAGGGGCGGATTCTAGAGATGTTCTTGAGGTGCAAGCAGCAGGGGCGGACAGTCAGGTAAGCACGTATGGGGGGGGGGGGGTCACATATCAACAGAAACCTATGGGATTTTTATACAGTGTATAGGTTTTTGGCACAAACTTAGAAGAATAGTGAAATCTCACTGTGAACACCACCTTAGAACTTGTTCACACATTCATTTTTTGTGCCAGGTTTTTTTGTGTGCATTTTTTGCCGTGGAAAATACCCAACCGCGCCCACCATCAGTTGATGGGGTAGCGGTGGAACTGAGCATTTCTAGCCGCCTATTGCCACCACCGGCACAGAGTACAGCTGATCAGTAGGGGTGCTGGGTGTCAGATATTGATGACCTATCTTAAGGATAGGCCATCAATGTTAAAAAAAGAGAACCTTTGACCAGATTTGGCAACTATAACCTGCAGCCACCACCAGTGAGCTCTTATATACAGCATTCCAGAATACTGTATATAAGAGCCCAGGTCGCTCTGTATAACGTAAAGAGCACTTTTATTATGCTCACCTAGGGGGCGGTCTGGTCCAGTGGATGTCGCTGGTTTCTGGTCTGGTGCCTCCTTTCTGCTGCGATAGTTGACTGCCTTCTTCACAAGCCTCTGTGCATGACGCGTCCTACATACATCATCCACCCAGGCCGGCATTGCACTCTTGCACAGGCGCACTTTGATCAAAGTATTGTAGTGCGCATGCACGGGCCGTTTGTGACCTTTCATCGCGCCTGCACATTACAGTACTTTGATCTGTCCTCAGCAGGGCAGATAAAGGTGCACCGGCGCAGGATCGCAATGTCGGCCTGTGTGAATGATGTAGGACGCATCATGAACATGGGCCTGCAAAGAAGGAGGACGGCCATTGCAGCAGAGAGGAGGCACAGGACCGGAGAGCAGCAACAACCATCGGACTGGACTGCCCCTTCGGTGAGTATTATAACGTGGTTTTTTTACGTTCTACACAGCGGCCTGGGCTTTTATATACAGCATGTTAGAATGCTGTATATAAGAGTCCACTGGTGGTGGCCGCAGCTTTTAGTCGCCAAATCTGGTGACAGGTTCCCTTTAAAGTAGTGGCTAAACTCTTTATACCAATAGTATAAACGTTTAGAAGATATCACCTAAACATTTATGCACAGTAAAAGTGATTTCTATAAACATCATTAAATTATAATGAAAATATTTCACCATTGTCTTACCTTCAGAAAGATGGTCTTCAACTCATTGGGATCAGCTCTTTTGGTAAACTGCAATTAACAAGTAAACAATAAGTTAGGTCTTTGGGGTACTCTTTTAGTGACCCTTTATTAGTTTGCAGGACCCCAACTACGAGGATCATTGATGATGGAGAAGATGGTTTATATATAGAGCAACATACGGTAATTCAGTGGTTTCAGGTCAGAAGAGAAACCACCTGACACCTTGGCGGAAAGCCTACACATCCCATTTTAGACTATGGGGGTTGGTTGAGCGCTGTTGGGTGTGCATCATGAATGGGGTCTGGCACTGCCGTTATTGTCGCATTTCTTTTCATACAATGAAACAAAAATATTAGTGCAGAATTGAGCCGAGCCTAGTGGGGTTGTTAACCACTCGCTACTATTCAATTTAGTAGGAATTGGTCTGCAGAAGCGGGGAGCAGCCACAACACTGTGACAAAGCTGGGGTGCAGACTTGTTCTGTACATAGCATTTCCGGAAAAGGCTGGATGTAATCTAACAACTAATCAATGGGGGTGATGGGTGATCCCCGCCAATATCGATCCTTGGAATAGGTCATCAATTCCAAAGTATTGGAACAGTCCTTCAATTCTGTGTTTGGCAGTAAAAAAAATAAATAAATCTTTATTTTTATATAGCGCTAACATATTCCGCAGCGCTTTACATGCATCAGGAACACTGTCCCCATTGGGGCTCGCAATCTAAATTCCCTATCTGTATGTTTTTGGGGGTTTTTTTTGGAGTGGCAAACCCCTTTATATGCCAGCGAGACAGAAAAAAAAAAGGTCAGTGATCCCCTAGAATAATTACAATAGGAACTGGAAGTTCCTTATATCAAACTTTCCCCTTTAGGGTAGGTCAACTCTGTAGATTTCACCATTTGCTTGGCGAATAACGATGAACATCCACAGCATAAAATTCACATTTTATGACATCTCATCCATAAAGTTGGCACTGTAATATGCTAACAATTTTTCTGTCAAATCTGTCTGCAGCAGAGAAGCCGGATAAATGCACATAGTGTTAGGGGGGCTTTACATGTTGCGACATCGCTTCCGAAATATCATCGGGGTCACGTCGTTAGTGACGCACATCCGGCGCCGGTAACGACCTCGCAACGTGTAAATCCTAGATGCGGCGATAAACGATCACAAAAGCGTCGAAAATCGGTGATCTGTGTAGCGTCGCTCATTTTCATAATGTCGGGTCTATCGCAGGTACGATGTTGTTTGTCGCTCCTGCGGCAGCACACATCGCTGTGTGTAAACCCGCAGGAGCGACAAACATCTCCTTACCTGCGTCCCGACGGCAATGCGGAAGGGAGAAGGTGGGCGGGATGTTATGTCCCGCTCATCTCCGCCCCTCCGCTTCCATTGGCCGGCCGCTTAGTGACGTCGCTGTGACGCCAAATGCACCTCCCCCTTGAAGGAGGGATTGTTCGGCAGTCACAGCGACATCGTCGACCAGGTATGTGCGTGTGGAGCTGCCGTAGCAATAATGTTCGCTACGGCAGCAATCACCACATATCGCATGTGCGACGGGTCAGGTACTATCGCGCTCGGCATCGCTAGCCGATGCTAGCGATGTCGCAACTTGTAAAGTACCCCTTAATATTGTGCAAATTTTAATTGCAGAAAATCTGCAGCAAAATGCAGCCCCAGCCAAGTCAGGGTATGTGCACACACTGCAGATTAGGTGCAGAAATTGTCTGCACCAAAAAACACACATTGTGGCAGAAAAATGCACGAAAAAACACAGGCGTTTTTTTGGCAGATTTTTTGGTGAACTCATTGCCTGGAAGGACTAAAATCACAGGAAAGAAAATGCACCCAACAATTGACACACTGATTTTTTTCTGCACCCAAAACTGCAAGGAAAAAATGACCAACATGTGCATAGCACTTCAGAATTATCATAGACTGCTGGGAGAAGAATAGACATGCAGATTTGGGCAACAATCTGCACAATAAACTGCACCAAATCTGGAACAAAAACTCAGCATGCGCACAGGGCCTTAAGGAGAAACATCTTTTCTGTACGTCGTATACATTTAAAGTGTTAAAAATCCACAGCATGTTGATACTTTGTGCAGAATTCACTGCGGACTAAGGGGCAGTTTGCATACAACGACATCGCAAGCCAATGCTTGCGATGCCGAGCACGATAGTCCCCGCCCCGTCACAGCTGTGATATCATGGTGATAGCTGGCGTAGCGAACATTATCGCTACGGCAGCTTCACATGGACTCACCTGCCCTGCGACGTCGATCTGGCCTCCTTATTAAGAGGGCGGGTCGTGCGGCGTCATAGCGACGTCACACGGCAGGCGGCCAATAGAACTGGAGGGGCGGAGATGAGCGGGATGTAAACATCCTGCCCACCTCCGTCCTTCCGCATAGCCGGCGGGAGCTGCAGGACGCAGGTAGAAGATGTTCCTCGCTCCTGCGGCTTCATACACAGCGATGTGTGCTGCCGCAGGAACAAGGAACAACATCGTACCTGTCGCAGTTGCGTAATTATGGAATTCCCAGACACTACACAGATGATACGATTACGACGATTTTGCGCTACGTTAATTGTATCATCTAGGATTTACACACTACGATGTCGAGAACGACGCCGGACGTGCGTCACTTTTGACATGACCCCTCCGACATCGCACCTGCGATGTCGTAGTGTGCAAAGTGCCCCTTAATGTTTTGCAATGCATTGGGTGAAAATTTCAATAAAATCTGTGCCAAAATTTTGATGAGGAAATTCAACAGGAAAATTGCAAATAGATGGCGGAAAATCCTTATCAAATTCCCGATAAACTGAAGCCATGTTCACACTAAGGCGGGCTTTGCACGTTGCGACATCGCAAGCCGATGCTGCGATGTCGCACGCGATAGTCCCCGCCCCCGTCGCAGGTACGATATCTTGTGATAGCTGGCATAGCGAACATTATCGCTACGCCAGCTTCACATGCACTCACCTGCCCTGCGACCGTCGCTCTGGCCGGCACCCGCCTCCTTCCTAAGGGGGAGGGTCGTGCGGCGTCACAGCTACGTCACACGGCAGGCGGCCAATAGAAGCTGAGGGATGGAGATGAGCAGGATGTAAACATCCCGCCCACCTCCTTCCTTCCGTATAGCCGCCGGCGGCAGGTAAGGAGATGTTCCTCGCTCCTGCGGCTTTACACACAGCGATGTGTGCTGCCGCAGGAACGTGGAACAACATCGTACCTGTCGCGGCACCGGCATTATGGAAAGGTCGGTGAATGCAACGATGATACGATAACGACGCTTTTGCGCTCGTTCATCGTATCATCTAGCATTTACACAGTACGATGTCGAAAGTGACGCCGGATGTGCGTCACTTTCGATTTGACCCCACCGACATCGCACGTGCGATGTCGCAACGTGCAAAGCCGCCCTTAGGCTATGTGCCCACGGGACTCCGTACCCGCGGATCTTGCCGCGGAAAACCTGCGGATTTATCTGGATTTTCTAGATAAATCCGCAGGTTTTAGCAAGTACAGACACTCCCCATGTTATCCTATGGGACATGGGGAGTGTCTGATGCATTTTTTTGAGTTTTTTCCCCCATTCAAATGTGCATTTTTGGTGCGTTTTTTTTTTCCCTCTAGGATTTTATGGTGGGGGTGGGGGCCTGAAAAAAAAAAATACATTAAAAAAAAAAAGACATTTTTAATTGCAGGATCAAAGGAGGTTGTTTTTTTTTATATTGAAATGCAATCAAATACACCTCTTCAAATATGCATTGCATAAATAATAAAAAAAAAAACAAGACAGCAAAAAAAAAAATCAAAGCTGTTCTGTACTAAACAAACAATAATAATAATATGTTTGTTTTTATGTATTTTTGTGCAGACAGCCGCGAAACAAATGTGGCCGAATAACAAGAGAAATATATATGTACTGTATGTGACCATGGGTGTGTTTATATTATATATATATATATATATATATATATATATATATATATATATATATATATATATATATATACATACATACATACATATATATATATATATATATATATATATTATATATATTTTTTTTTTTTTATTTTATTTTTTTTATTTATTTTTTTGAGTAAACATACGTACACACACACATATCCATGCCAGAAATATGTTTTTTTTTAAACTGAAATTAATCCCATTCATCTCAACTGGGTTATATTAGGTGAACAAATCATCAGCGAACATGCAATGTGTGAACATACACCAAGGCCTCCTTCTCATCACTTTTTTCCCTACTGCTAAAAACACACCATGAATTTCATACATAATTTTTTTTTAGACATACATTTATTTAGATAATTTTCCTTTTCTGCAAAGCCTAAGAGAAAACACATAAAATAAAAGAAGAAAAAACAAAAAAAACACCATACCCATGGCATGCTGTTTTATGCAAAGAACGCCTGCAAAAAAAAAAAATACAAAAAGAAAAAAAAAAAAAACAACTTTTACAAAAACTGAACTGTTTGTACTGCATTATATATTTTATTATTATGCACATAGGAATCACGAGATACTTTTTTTTATTATCCATAGTTTTTTCCTCCAATTTATTTTTTTAGCTATGAGCAGCAACATTAACTATTCTGATACATTGTATAAAAAAAAGAAAAAAAAAAAGAAAAAAGATAATAAAAATCCTCATCATAATTACATGATCATGATAAAATGTATATATATTTTCCTTATAATTTACACAGTAGCCATGGTTAGTGTTGGTGCCCTGTGTGATGAGCAGTCAGGTGGTGGTATAGAGTGCAATATCCACAGGTCTATGGCAGCAGCACCCAGGATATCACAGGCTGCACCCACAGGGTCATCATTAATCCTGGCACATAGATGGCACCACTATGCCATGGGCAGGTATGTCACACACAAGCAAGCACTGGATGATGACAGCACAAAGCAGCGATGTGCAGGGCCCGGCAGCAGCCAGCACTGCGCCCCGGCTCAGGGCAGCGCCACACAGCATTGCATGCATTGCGCCCCCGGGGGCTGGAGGCGTCTGGCAGCTGGGATAGGGGAAGAGGCAAAGCATGGAGAAGCAATTATGCAATAAGAGCAGCTAGTTGGAGTCACCTTGAGCGCCATGCTGAGGCTGTGTGATGTCAGAGCTGGTGAGGGCGCGCTCCCGGGAGCTCGGGGCCGCGCGTCCTGCTGCCCCCTCTGCTCCTGGCACTGCTGCTCGGGAAGGTGTCTCCTCCGCAGACTCCCCCTTCCCTCAGAGCCCGGCCAGGAGGGGCAGTTTATTTATATGTGGAGACACCGACAACTGATTGTGTCACTTAGTAACGTCAGACACCAGGCCTCAGGTTACAGCAACCGCCGGCTGCAGCGCTGCAGGGACTGACACTGCTCAGCTGCACTGCCAGCATTGTCAGGGGGTCACTTACTTTACTTGAAGGGTAACTAACCAACAAAAATCCTGTGCCACAGTGCCTGGGTTACCCTGATAGAGTGGGTAGTGCCATGTAGTACCATACAAAGGGGATAGTGCCATATAGTACCATATACAGGGGGTAGTGCCATATAGTACCATATACAGGGGGTAGTAACATACACGGGTTAGTGCCATATAGTACCATATACAGGGGGTAGTGCCATATAGTACCATATACAGGGGGTAGTGCCATGTAGTACCATACAAAGGGGATAGTGCCATATAGTACCATATACAGGGGATAGTGCCATATAGTACCATATACAGGGGGTAGTGCCATATAGTACCATATACAGGGGGTAGTGCCATATAGTACCATATACAGGGGGTAGTAACATACACGGGTTAGTGCCATATAGTACCATATACAGGGGGTAGTGCCATATAGTACCATATACAGGGGGTAGTGCCAAGTAGTACCATTTACAGAGGAAGTGCCATGTAGTACCATATACAGCGGGTAGTGCCATGTAGTGCCATTTACAGGGGGTAGTGCCAAGTAGTACCATTTACAGGAGGTAGTGCCATGTAGTAACATATACAGGGGTAGTGCCATGTAGAACCATATACAGCAGGTAGTGCCATGTAGTACCATATACAGCGGGTAGTGCCATGTAGTTCCATTTACAAGGGGTAGTACCAGGTAGTACCATTTACAGGGGTCGTACCAGGTAGTACCATTTACAGGGGTCATGCCATGTAGTACCATATACAGGGGTAGTGCCATGTAGTACCATATACAGGGGGTAGTGTCATGTAGTTTCTAATATGGGGGTAGTGCCATGTAGTACCATATACATGGGGTAGTGCCTTGTAGTACGATATACAGCGGGTATTGCCATGTTGTGCCATTTACAGAGATTATTGCCAGGTAGTACCATTTACAGGGGTAGTGCCATGTAGTACAATATACAACGGGTAGTGCCATGTAGTGCCGTTTACAGGGGGTAGTGCCAGGTTATACCATTTACATGGGATAGTGCCATGTAGTACCTGATACAGGGGTTAGAGCCATGTAGTTCCATTTACAGGGGGTAGTGCCATGTAGTACCTGATACAAGAGGTAGAGCCATATAGTACTGGTACAGGGAGGTAGTGCCATGTAGTACCTGATACAGAGGGCAGTGCCATATAGTACCTGATACAGAGAATAGTGCCATGTAGTACCTGATACAGGGGTTAGAGCCATGTAGTACCATATACAGGGAGTAGTGCCATGTAGTACCTGATACAGGAGGTAGAGCCATATAGTTCCGGATACAGGGAGGTAGTGCCATGTAGTACCATATACAAGGTGTAGTGCATGTAGTACCTGATAGAGGGGGTACTGCCAACCCACATGCTCCTGAGTGCCAGTGTCATGCTACCTATGGAGAAGTACCTCGTGTACAGCGACAGGGAGATTGTGACCCCTTACCAAGCCTATCGCTGGCCCCTGGCTGCTCTGACCACCCTAGATAGGTTCCACACCTATGCACCGAGCATGATATCTGCCCCTTGCTGGACCTGTAGGGGGTAGGAGCGCGCACGGTGTACTCACTGAGGCTGTGTCATTACGGCACACTCCTTCCGGATCACTCTTTCCCATCTGGAAATGACAATAAACCCTCATTGAATATTCACTGCTATCCCCGCCCTCTGGCGCGTGTAATTGGTTGCAGTTGGACGCGCCCCCACCATGAATGGCATTGTGTCAGCTGACTGCAACCAATCACAGGTGCCAGGATGGCTGGTGGGCGGGGAAAGCAGTGCAAGTGTCTGCGGGTGAGTATGGTGGTATAAAAATAAATTAATAAATGAAACAATCGGCGCAGCATCCCCGTATTCTGATACCAGCACAGATAAAGCCCACGGCTGCAGTCCCCAGCTGTCAGGCTTTATCTGTGCTGTGTATCAAAATAAGCCCAGAGTCACACGTGCGAGGGACTCTCATCACATCACCCGGCAGCTGCACACTCTCCTGACAGGAGCGTGCAGGTACATAAAAACACAACGGCCGACCTGCTCCTGTGCGGCTATGTCGGGTGATGCAATGCGAGACTCGTGCGAGTCCCTCAAAAGTGTGACTCCGGCCTAAGAGAAACCGCATGCATCTTTTTTTTTTTTAATTAATTTTTAAAAAAAAAAAAAATGACGTGTGGCCCCCCCAATTTTGATACCCAGCCAAGATAAAGCCAGCTTTGGGCTGGTATTCTCAACCCACAGCCGCCCGGTATTGCCGCATCCATTAGATGTGACAATGCCGATGCTTTACTGGCTCTTCTCATTGCCCTTGTCTGGTGGCAATCGGGGTAATAGCAGGGGTTAATAACAGCGCACCGCTGCTACTAAACCCTAAGTTATTGATGGCACAGACATCTATAAGATACCTGCATCACTAACCTGTAAATGAAAATAAATAAGTACAAACACAGAGAAAAATCCTTTATTTGGAATTAAATACAAAAGCGCATCCTCTTTCACCACTTTATTAACCCCCAACACACCCTGCAGGTATAATCCACACGAGGTCCCATGCTGCTTCCAGCTCTGCTACATCTCACACTGAGTGACCCTCGAACAAATCCGCCGACTGTGAGTGCAGACAATGAGCCGCGATGAGCAATGACTGCAGGCAGACGCTGTCACAGGCTGGAGGCGGGTCTGACTGCCACCAATCACAGACAACAGGACGGCCGGTGGGCGGGGAAAACACGGAAAGCTGCGCAGTACAGGAAGCAAATGCGCGACCCGGAAGCAGTTTGCCACCATGACACCAAATCTCCGTAACTATGAAACGCTTGCTTAATTCTTGTTTTCTTTATTTTTCTTTTAATTTACCTAGTGCCGAATCCGGATCGTACACCCAGAATCCCGGGCCCGGGTCCGGCACCCGGCATCTTTGAAACCGGGCAGATTTACAGTCCAGGTAAGCACAACCTATATCCAGGATAACTCTGAGAGCGGTACAGCAACGAACAACCATGTTATTTCATACCTAGTGTGACCTATATCACTTCTGACTTGCTACACGACCATAACATCCGCGTTGGAGCCTCCACTGCAGATCCACCTGAAAATGATGAGACAAAATAGAGCATGCTGTGCTGTTTTGTCCAGTGAAATGCTGAGCCCCATGTCAAAAACACAACAAACTCATTGGGCACCTCTGGTATCCAGTATGACAAGAGTCCAGCATTACCTTTAATTTGGTTGTTTTGCTTCCTCATGGAACTGAAAAACACTGATGTAGACAGTCATAGTTTCGGATTGTTTTCTAATAGATTCATAAAAATTAAGTGGTTGATATATGCTAATGGCCAAGTAGTATTACACTAAATTCCTCTCTGTGTGGTGAGACTTTGATGAAACCATCTGATGAGCAGCAATTATTGTGCGCGTGTCCTATGAACTGGAATAGGACACTTGCATGATGCTGATGTCACAATTTGACTAAAAGAAAGTGAGTGATAGTGGCTTCTATGCTGTTTCTCACGCTAGGGGTCCTTAGACTATCCCTAACTTCAGTGTTACCCCTAATGGTGGAGATGCCTAAGTCACATGCCTGGCTAAGCTCCTGACCAGAACGGATCGGATTTCACCCTCTCACTAGAGAAGGAAGGGTCAGGAGAGATGGAAATACAGATAGAGACATACCAAGGGAAAAAAAAAAAACAAAAAAAAAACTCTGACACACTGCAAACACACAGAAACAAAATAATGAGAGACGCAGGAAAATTAAGAGCAGGAGGGTAGCAACAAAAAAAAGACAATTAAGGGGGCTTTACACGCTACGATATCGTTAATGTTTTAACGTCGGGGTCACGTCGTTAGTGACGCACATCCGGCGTCATTAATGGTATTGCAGCGTGTAACACTTACCAGCGGCCTTAAACGTCCTCCAAAGTGGTGAAAATCGTTCACTATGGAGAGGTTGTCCTAAAACCAAAAATTGTTAATGGTTGTTTAAAGATGTTGTTCCTCGTTCCTGTGGCAGCACACATCACTGTGTGTGACACCGCATGAGCGAGGAACCTCACCTTACCTGCGTCCCGCCCGCAATGAGGAAGGAAGAAGGTGGGTGGGATGTTCGTCTCGCTCATCTCCGCCCCTCCGCTTTGATTGGCCGGCCGCTTAGTGACGTCGCGGTGACGTCGCCGTGACGCCGAACGCACCTCCCCTTTGAGGGAGGGCTTGTTCGGCAGTCACAGCGACGACGACGACCAGGTAAGTGCGTGTGACGCTGCCATAGCGATAATGTTCGCTGCGGCAACGATCACACGATATCGCATGCACGACGGGGGCGGGTGCTTTTGCGTACGATATCGCTAGCAACTGCTAGAAATATCGTAGCGTGTAAAGCCCGCTTAAGAGTTGACTCCACAACTGCACACAGCAACAACTGCTACAATCACCAGTTAGTCTGGGTCACAAGACCTCACCAGACCAGCTAAGATAAACTATAGCTGGCACTAATGGAAGTGTCCATCCAGCATAGATAGGCAGGGAGCAGATGTGATTGGCTCCTCCACAACATGTGATCAAAGATGACTCACAAGCAGGCCAGCAGGTATTAACTGTTGCTAGCCTGACTATGAACTACCAATCTATTGGCCTGCACTGATTACAGACCTCAGAGAAGTTATCAGGCGGAGTGTCAGAATCAGTAGTCTCAACAGATGCAGAGATCCAATGCCGACATCACATTCTGCGGTTTGTAAAATCCACCGTGTGACAGTTGAATGTCCTTCATTAATAGACATTGCTCAGGATTTCTAACCACTAGTCTCAACAGTGTAGAAAATAAAATTTGTAAGTCAGCTCACCTCTCCCCGAAGGAACGTTGCTACGGATTCTGAAAGTGCTGTTCAGTAGTGAAATAGAATTCCGGCATACGTCTCTTCATTTATTAACATAATATACTAAAAAGTCATGTCCATAAAGAGATAAAAAAATGCCACAAAGTGGTCGGTGCCCGCAGGAGTCCGCTTCCGGCTTGTGGTTACCTAAGGAGCCCTTTGCCCGCAGACGCTGGCCCGGGGATCTCTGAGCCGTGGCGGTGGCCTGTTATCCCCCTCGGTGGGCTGTTGCCTTCAGTCGGGACTTTGAGTGGGACAGGACCTCTAGTCCTGGCCGCAATCAGTTAATTAGCTAGCCCCCAGTCGCTTCTGGACCTAGCTTCAGGATCTGCGTACCCCCTTCGTGCTTCAGTTTTCGAGTCGGTTCCCCGGGTCGGTACCGGCGGGCCACTATCCTGTCCCGGTCCACCTCGGTTCCACATATGGAGACATCACCTCCATATTCTTCTCTAAAGTGTTTAGATGTTGCTGAGTATTTAACTGCAATTTTATTATGAGGATTGGACAAGTGTGTCCTTATGTGATTCTTGATGGGACTCTTTGTACACCCAACATACTGTAATTGATACGCAGTGCAG
Source organism: Anomaloglossus baeobatrachus (assembly GCF_048569485.1). Classification (NCBI taxonomy): domain Eukaryota; kingdom Metazoa; phylum Chordata; class Amphibia; order Anura; family Aromobatidae; genus Anomaloglossus; species Anomaloglossus baeobatrachus. The sequence goes on from NC_134359.1 coordinate 58,208,179, forward strand.
GTAATAAGACATACTACCAGGGGCGGAACGATCGTGGTTGAAGGGATTGCAACCGGATCCAGGAGTGCACAGGGTCCAGGGGGCCCACTGTCCCCAGCTTCAGCTGGATGTGCATCCGAGGCTGCACATTCAGCTGAAATGCATCGCAGTGTAGGGACCCATCGGGTCCCTGTGCTGCGATACACGCTGCCGGCCAGACAGAAGCCTGCAGCTTTCATCTGTGACCCAGTAACTGAGGGTGGTGCATGGCAATCACGTAATGGGTTGCAGTAGCACCGACACTGATGAAAGCTGTGCGATGGCTACACAGGAGGACACTGCGTGACATGGGAGCCAGGGATGGTGAGTACAATGTTGTTGTTTTTTTGCATTAGACAGAACGGAGACATATTTACCAGGATGGGGACATATACTGTATACCAGGAGAGGGACAGTGTATAGCAGGAGGGGGACAGTATATATCAGGAGGGGCCCAGTAGGTGGACAGTATAAACCAGGAGGGCCCCAGGATGAGGACAGTAGTACCTGAAGAAGGACAGTATATACCAGGAGGGTCCCAGGAGGGGGACAGTATTTACCAGGAGGGGGACAATATTTATCAGGAGGGGCCTAGGATGGGAACATGTACAGTACAGACCAAAAGTTTGGACACACCATCGCATTCAAAGAGTTTTCTTTATTTTCATGACTCTGAAAATTGTAGATTTACATTAAAGGCATCAAAACTATGAATTAACACATGTGGAATGAAATACTTAACAAAAAAGTGTGAAACAACTGAAAATATGTCTTACATTCTAGGTTCTTCAAAGTAGTCATCTTTTGCTTTGATTTGAAAAATTGTTAATGGTTGTTTAAAGATGTTGTTCCTCATTCCTGCGGCAGCACACATCACTGTGTGTGGCACCGCATGAGCGAGGAACCTCAGCTTACCTGCGTCCCGCCCGCAATGAGGAAGGAAGAAGGTGGGTGGGATGTTCGTCCCGCTCAACTCCGCCCCTCCGCTTTGATTGGCCCGCCGCTTAGTGACGTCGCCGTGACGCCGAACGCACCTTCCCCTTGAGGGAGGGATTGTTCGGCAGTCACAGCGACGACGACCAGGTAAGTGCGTGTGACGCTGCCGTAGCGATAATGTTCGCTGCGGCAACGATCACACGATATTGCATGCACGACTGGGGCGGGTGCTTTTGCGTACGATATCGCTAGCAACTGCTAGAAATATCGTAGCATGTAAAGCCCGCTCAAGAGTTGACTCCACAACTGCACATGTGGCGCCCCAGGACCTGGTCGCCACAACAGCATTGCCCCTCCAAAGGGTTAATGCTGAGCCTGGAGGTAATTGGGAGGTCTATTGGAAAGTAAGTTTAACATCCAACGCAGTTTCTCCCTCAGGCCAGCAGGGGGAGCTCTGAACCTGGAGTTCCAGGGAGCATTCCTTAAGTCTGACCTGAGGGAGGAGTTAGTGTTCAGTCTGTAGGAGAAAGCAGAGAGTGCAGACGCCGAGTGTGCTGTCCTGTGGAACTGGGGCCTAGAGCTGGAGCAGCTTGGCCCAGTGAAGCAGGAGAAGCAGAGAGGCACAGAAGAGACTCGGACATCGGAGTCTGTGGCCACCAGGGCCTAAAATACTCCCTGGTAGCCGAATCCGAAGGGCAGGAGAGCTGCAAGCACCTGGCCCATAAACAGCCCGAAGGTACAGCTGCATCATCAGGGCCCGGTGTGGACTCCAGCAGAGAAGCACCAGAGAGGGCCTGCGCGGCCTACCACAGAGGGAAAGGGACATACCACCGGTCCCAGCAGCAAGAGGGCCATTGCTAAATTCAGAGAGCAGGGTCCTATCACAGTAAGGAAAAGAACAGGAGTAGGCCTCATACTCATCTGGCCAAAACGACATCTCAGTTACTTCCAGGCTGGCCGGAGCCCTCTACCACCTGTAACGGTCTCCCAGGACTAACCGTTTGTGAAGTAAAAGAGGAGAAGGTATAGAGACTGTTTGTGCCTGTTTCTTTCATTGCCTGTCGGCCCTGCACCGTGTTATCCACACAACACCATAGACTCTCACGAGCACCAACTGTGCCCCGGGGCACCGCTCCACCTGTGGGGAGCAGTACCATACCAGCTGCCATTCCATCACCCCGGAGGCCTCATACAGCAGCGGCGGCTTTATAGCCGCATACCACAGGTGGCGTCACGACAAATATACACTTTAATTACCCTTAAGTCTCCAGCCATATTTCACTGACACCCACCAGGGCCACGGAGCCGGGCCCCGCCACCACTGACGACCCCCGGACTAGTCTGGCCCGGCACCGGGTGTCCTGTAGCCCTGGGGTGGGCGAGTCAACTTTGGCGTCACGAACAGGATTTCGTGCCCGGTCCCACCGGGTACTGTGCGCCTGCAGAAACTGTGCTTAACCCCTTCACGACCGCGGGCAGTAAAATTACGTCCTATTTTAACGTGACTTAACGACCAGGGACGTAATTTTACTGCCTAAACTTCATTTGATTGCCGTGGCCATAGCAACGGCTTTCAAATGAAGTCCCCTGCTGTTTCTTACAGCAGGGGACCTTTGCTTGACCCCAGGGGGGGCGGCATCGCCACCCCCTATCGACGATCGATGCGATTGGCTGTTCAAATCTGAACCGCCAACCACATCGATCGCACTAATTTCGGCAAAAATAATGCCCGAATTAGTGCGATCCTGTGAGATCCAGCTATGAGATGCTGCAGCTGCTGCAGCATATCATAGGTGGACCTCAAACATGCCGCCCCCAGCCCCTGCAGCACTGATTGGAGCGATCGTGCTATGACGCGCAATCGCTCCAATCAGTGTGCAGTGGGGCGGTCTGATCTGCCGGTGGCCGCCCTCCCCAGGCCTGTGCTGGCCTGCGAGCCCTCCCCCAACATGTCTGCAGCGTGCAGTGGCTGGTACTTGTGGTACCACGCCACCGCTGCTGCCGCCGCCGTAGCTGAGGTCACCGCTGCTGCTGTACGTGAGTACTTTGCTCACTTTGCAGCCAGCCCGTGCGCGCTCCCGTGGTGCCCCTGCGCGCTGCCGTGATAGCCCCTGCCGTGCCCCCCCCCGCGATCTGCTCCCCCCCCCCCCCCGACATCCCGATCTGCTCCCCCCGCGATCTGACTGCCAACCCCATTATCTCTGTTCTGCTTCTGCAGCTCCCTCTCCGGTCTCCCCCTCTGCTCTCCCCCTCTGCTCTCCCCCCCCTCTGCTCTCCCCCTCTGCTCTCCCCCGACGTCCTCTTACCTGTCTTCACCGGCCTGATCACATCTGCGTCCATCGCTGGGTCCTTCCTGGGCATTCTGCTGATCTGCCTGCTGCTCCTGTAAAGCTGTCCATCTCTCTGCCATCTGTTCCTCTGCAGCTCTTCTGGTCAGTGATCCTCCTGCTAGTCCTCTGGGTACTGTGAGTATAACTTTTTTTTTTTTTCCGTATCCCCTGTCCATTTTTACACCTCATCCGTCCGTGCGTCCCGCCAAGCGCTGATCAGGGATGCAGATAACGGATCGGCATCCCTGCTCAATTTTTGGCGTGACTTTTTTTTCCGTATCCCCAACGCTTTTTGTATCGCATCCGTCCGTGCGTCCCGCCAAGCGCTGATCAGGGATGCAGATAACGGATCGGCATCCCTGCTCAATTTTTGGTGTGACTTTTTTTTCCGTATCCCCGACGCTTTTTGTATCGCATCCGTCTGTGCGTCCCGCCAAGCGCTGATCAGGGATGCACATAACGGATCGGCATCCATGGTCAATTTTTGTCGTGACTTTTTTCCGTATTCACGACGCTTTTTGTATCGCATCCGTCCGTGCGTCCCGCCGAGCGCTGATCAGGGATGCAGATAACGGATCTGCATCCGTGGTCAGTTTTTGGCGTGACTTTTTTCCGTATTCACGACGCTTTTTGTATCACATCCGTCCGTGCGTCCCGCCGAGCGCTGATTAGGGATGCAGATAACTGATCGGCATCCCTGCTCAATTTTTGGCGTGACTTTTTTCCGTATTTGCGACGCTTTTTGTATCGCATCCGTCCGTGCATCCCGCCAAGCGCTGATCAGGGATGCACATAACGTATCTGCATCCATGGTCAATTTTTGGCGTGACTTTTTTTTTACGTATCCCCGACGCTTTTTTTTATCGCATCCGACCGTGCGTCCTGCAGCGGCCGATCAGTGCACTGCGTCTGTGCATTTGAAAAGTCAAATGGCGCTCCTTCTCTTCTGAGCCCCGCCATGCGCTCAAACAATTACTTTCCACCACATATGAGGTATCTGCGTACTCAGGAGAAAATGCACAATACATTTTATGGTGCATTTTTTCCTGTTACCCTTGTGAAAAAAAAAGCTACCTAGTTGAAGCAACCGTTTTGTGGTAAAAAAAAAAAAAATTTCTTTTCACGGCTCAACGCTATAAACTTCTGTGAAGCCCCCAGGTGTTCAAAGTGCTCACCAAACATCTAGAAAAATTATTTGAGGGCTCTAGTTTCCAAAATGGTGTCACTTTTGGGGGAGCTCCACTGTTTAGGCACCATAGGGGGTCTCCAAACGTGACATGGCGTCCGCTAATGATTCCAACCAATTTTGCTGTCAAATGGCGCTCCTTCTCTTCTGAACCCCGCCATGCGCCCAAACAATTACTTTCTACCACATATGAGGTATCTGCGTACTCAGGAGAAAATGCACAATACATTTTATGGTGCATTTTTTCCTGATAGCCTTGTGAAAAAAAAAGCTACCTAGTTGAAGCAACCGTTTTGTGGAAAAAAAAAAAAATTTCTTTTCACGGCTCAATGCTATAAACTTCTGTGAAGCCCCCAGGTGTTCAAAGTGCTCACCAAACATCTAGAAAAATTATTTGAGGGCTCTAGTTTCCAAAATGGTGTCACTTGTGGGGGAGCTCCATTGTTTAGGCACCTCAGGGGGTCTTCAAACCCGACATGGCGTCCGCTAACAGGTGCAGCTAATTTTGCACTCAAAAATTCAAATGGCGCTCCTTGCCTTCCGAGCACTGCTGTGTGTCCAAACATTTGATTTCCACCACATATGAGGTATCTGCGTATTCAGGAGAAAATGCACAATACATTTTATGGTGCATTTTTTCCTGTTACCCTTGTGAAAAAAAAAGCTACCTAGTTGAAGCAACCGTTTTGTGGTAAAAAAAAAACAATTTCTTTTCACGGCTCAACGCTATAAACTTCTGTGAAGCCCCCAGGGGTTCAAAGTGCTCACCAAACATCTAGAAAAATTATTTGAGGGCTCTAGTTTCCAAAATGGGGTCACTTGTGGGGGAGCTCCATTGGTTAGGCACTTCAGGGGGTCTTCAAACCCGACATGGCGTCCGCTAATGAGTGCAGCTAATTTTGCGTTCAAAAATTCAAATGGCGCTCCTTCCCTTCCGAGCTCTGCCGTGCGCCCAAACAATTGATTTTTACCACATATGGGGTATCAGCGTACTCAGGAGAACCTGCACAATAAATTGTATTGTGTACTTTCTCTTTTCTCCCTTGTAAAAATGAAAATGTTATGGCTAAAGTAACATTTTTGTGTTAAAAAGTAAAATTTTCATTTTTTCCTTCCACATTGCTTTGGTTCCTGTGAAGCACCTAAAGGGTTAATAAACTTATTGGATGTGGTTTTGAGCAGTGTGAGGGGTGTAGTTTTTAGAATGGGGTCACTTTTGGGTATTTTCTGTCACCTAGGCCTCTCAAAGTCACCTCAAATGTGATGTGGTCCCTAAAAAAAATTATTTTGTAAATTTTGTTGGAAAAATGAGAATTTGCTGATGACCTTTGACCCCTTCTAACTTCCTAACGGAAAAAAAATTTGTTTCGAAAATTGCGCTGATGTAAAGTACACAAGTGGGAAATGTTATTTAGTAACTATTTTGTGTGACATATCTCTCAGATTTATGGGCATAAATTTTCTAAGATTGAAAATTGCGAAATTTTCAAAATTTTCGCCAAATTTCCTAAATTTTCACAAATAAACGCAAAAAATATCGGCCTAAATTTACCACTGACATGAAGTACAATATGTCACGAAAAAACAATCTCAGAATCGCCAGGATCCGTTGAAGCGTTCCTGAGTTATAACCTGTCAAAGTGACACTGGTCAGAATTGCAAAAAATGGCCCGGTCATTAGGGTGTTTTAGTGGCCGGGGGTGAAGGGGTTAAAAGATTGTGTTACTGTTTGAAAACTGCCGCCGCCATTAGCCTCGCTGAGCGCAGGAAGAAGGGGGGCGTGCCTGAAAAAGAGCGCGAAGGGAGCGCGCCATCAGAGCAGAGCGCCGTTAACCCCGCGCGACCCAGAAGGGAATTTGAAAAGTGAACGGAGCCTGGTAAGGTTCACTAAGGGGGAGGAAGATGTCCAACTCAGAGGGAGAGCAGGTGGCTGCCATAGCCAGAGACGCCGCAGCACCAGCCGAAGCAATCCCAGTCGCCGTCGCCCCAGCCCCCGCTGTAGCGCCGGTAATGCCGATCACAATGCCGTACATCCCGGGAGCAGAATGGCTGCCGCAGTACTCCGGGGAGTCACATACCCTGAGCGACTTCAGAGAAAGCCTGCACAGCTTGTTTAGAGTGTATCCTCTGACTGAGAGCCAGAAGGTGGGATTATTAATGGGGCAGCTAGCCGGCGCGGCCCAGCGTGAAGTGAAGTCCTGGCCTGATACAGATAAAGGGACAGCAACCCAGATACTGGCCAAGTTAAAGAGTACTTTTGACACCCGCACCGCAGCAGAAATAAAAATGCAAACAACGGTCCACAGACAGCATAAGGGACTATGCCTTAAACTTGCAGGAGGCCCTGAAAGCAGTTAAACAGGTGGACCCAGAGAGTGTACGTGAAGAACACAAACTCCTAACTGAGCAATTCATAGAAGGGCTCCTGTCAGATGCTCACAGGACAGAGCTGGATATCATGGTCCTTCAGAACCCTGCTCTGGACTTTGCAAAGTTTAAGGACCAGGCCATCCGGGTACTGAGAGAATCTACACCGAATGACACAGTACCCCTCCGGCCTCTTGCTATCACGTACCCAGGGGTGGTGCCTGCGACACGAGCCGCTGCGGGGGCTGAGGCGCAGTCCCTGGATAAGGATCCCGCTGCAGAGCTCAGACAGCATGTCCAGGAGCTGACCAAGACTGTAGCTGCCCTTGCCAAGACCGTGCAGTCTCTACAAGTGACCCCATCGCCTGCAAGAATCGAGTTGGCCTCCAGCCCAGATGACGTCCCATGGATGCGACAGAGGAGGATTCCGCCGACCCGAGGAAAAGACACAGACCGGTATGATTCAACGGGACAACCGATCTGCCGCCGCTGCAGCCAGGCGGGCCACATTGCAAGACACTGTCCTTTAAATGGGCCGAGCCTGGGGCCAGGAGCCAACCCCCAAGTGTAAGGAAGCCCGGCTCAACCCCCAGCCGCAGCAAGTATGTGGGAGGACGACCGGTCCTTCCTATTGTACTGGATGGGATCCCTTTGAATGCCCTCCTGGATACAGGGTCCCAGGTAACAACCATCCCTTATAAATTGTACAAAAGATATTGGGCTGATTCAGACATTGACCATGGCCCAGATGATGATTTAACAATTGTGGCCAGTAATGGTCAGCCCTTGCCTCAAATTGGGTACAAGGAAGTAACCATTAAAGTGGGGCGGGTAGAATTGCCATGTCAGGGGATGATAATTGTAGATATTGATCGCAAAGAATCTAACCCACTGCTAACCATTGGTACAAATGTGATGGAAAATTGTCTTGCCGAAGTGATAATTTTGTTGCAGCAGGCGTCTGAAGGTGCCAGCTCCGGGCAGCAGCGTGCCCTACAGAGGGAGATCAGAGCCCTGATGAGGAGGCAGCAGGTAGAGCTGGCCGGAGGAGAAATTGGCAGTGTAAGGGTAAGTGACCCTCTCCCCATTGCAATCCCCCCAAAAAGTGAAATGTTGATATGGTGTCGGGCAGCAATAGGCCTCAAGGTTCAAGATTACCAGGCCCTGGTGGAACCTGTGTATTCAGAAAGTAGGCCTGGTGTCCTGATAGCCAGAGGGGTAGCAGACGTCCGCAAGGGAAGAGTGCCCGTCCGCGTCCTGAATTGTGGGGAGGAGGAAGCCAAATTGCCCCGGTACGCCACTGTAGCAAAACTGTACACTGTCAGTACCAATACCATCAAAGCAGTGGAACCCTTGATCCCGTCCGACCAGGCGGAAGACAATGGCTCCAAGGGACAGCTGGAAGACTGGTGCCAAAAATTACATGTGGGCACCGACTCCACCCCCTCACACCAAAAGCATGGGGTTTACCGGGTGGTACAGGAGTACGAGCGGGTCTTCAGCAAACACCCCCTAGATTTTGGGCAGGTAAAAGGGGTTAAACATCAAATCCCCACGGGTGATCATCATCCCATTAAAGAGAGATACCGCCCTGTACCCCCCGCACAGTATCAGTGTGCCAAAGAAATGCTACGGGAAATGAAGGAGGCTGGGGTTATCAGAGATAGTTGTAGCCCCTGGGCAGCTCCACTAGTGCTCGTAAAGAAAAAAGATGGTACAATGAGAATGTGTGTAGATTACAGACAAATTAACCGCATTACACATAAAGATGCTTATCCACTACCCAGAATAGAGGAGTCACTAACAGCCTTAAAGTCAGCTAACTATTTCTCCACCTTGGATCTCACCAGTGGGTATTGGCAGGTTCCCGTGGCAGAGGCGGACAAGGAGAAGACTGCATTCACGACACCAATGGGCCTCTGCGAGTTCAACTGTATGCCATTCGGGCTCTGCAACGCCCCAGGGACATTCCAAAGGTTGATGGAGTGCTGCTTGGGCCATCACAACTTTGAAACCATGCTGTTGTACCTGGATGACGTCATAGTCTACTCCAAGACTTATGAAGACCACCTGAGGCACTTAGCAGAAGTGTTCGAGTCCCTGTCGGAGTATGGCCTGAAGATAAAGCCGTCCAAATGTCACCTCTTGAAGCCAAAGGTACAGTACTTGGGTCATGTGGTCAGCGCAGAAGGTGTGGCACCTGATCCAGAGAAAGTCACAGTAATCAAGGACTGGCCGAGACCCACCACGGTAAAGGAGGTGCGGCAGTTCCTTGGGCTGGTGGGCTACTACCGAAGGTTCATTGATGGTTTCACCAAGATAGCAGCGCCTCTTCAAGATCTCCTGGTGGGCCAGCCAAAGAAGGCTAAGAAGCAAAGCCCTCCATTTGAATGGAACAGCCAAATAGAAACGTCTTTTGTCCGGCTGAAAGGGGCTCTCACGGGACAAGAAATTCTGGCCTACCCTGACTACAGCCAGCCGTTTGTACTGTACACAGACGCCAGCAACGTGGGCCTGGGAGCAGTTCTGTCCCAGGTGCAGGGAGGCAGAGAGAAGGTAATAGCTTACGCCAGCAGGAAGCTTCGTCCCACAGAAAGGAATCCAGAAAACTACAGTTCCTTCAAGCTGGAGTTCCTCGCTATTGTTTGGGCAGTGACTGAACACTTCAAGCACTATCTGGCGTCGGCCAAGTTCACCATCTTCACGGACAACAATCCGTTGACACATCTGGCAACAGCCAAGCTAGGTGCGTTGGAGCAGCGATGGATGGCCCGGCTGTCTAACTTTGACTTTACCATCAAGTACCGGGCTGGCAAGAAGAATAACAATGCTGATGCGCTGTCCAGAATGCCTCACTTACCCGAGTCTGGAGAAGACCTGGATGAACTCGAAGAGATAGAGTTACCGGCTTTCCATCACCAAGGTGTTTCCCAGTGTGAGCATGCTGTAGGAGAGAAGCGCTCGAGCCAGCACGAGGTCTCGGTCAACCCATTACTCCACCATAATTGGGAAGAGACACAGAACGGTGACCCGGCCATGCGATTGGTCAAAGAAAAGCTAGCACAAGCTGAGACCCATCTTGGCCCAGATGCTCCAGAAGAAGCCCAGCAGCTGTGGAAGGAGAGGGGACGACTGTTCACCTACCAAGGCAAGCTATGCAAGAGATATGTCAACTGGCGAACGAATGAACTCGTCTGGCAGATAGTGGTCCCACAGAGGGATGCTTCAATGGTCCTAGCAGCTTACCATGATAAAGCAGGACACTTCGGGTGGAAGACGTTGGAGACCCTACTCCGTGATCGGTTCTACTGGGTGCACATGAGAAAGACAGTCGAGAAGTGGTGCCGAGACTGTGGTCTGTGTAACCTGAGGCGGAAAGATGGTGCCAGCCAGAGGTCTCCCCTACAGCCAATTGTCACTAAGCAGCCCCTAGAGTTGGTGGCCATGGACCACGTGAAGTTAACACCGAGCCGGTCAGGCTATGTTTACGCCCTCACCATTGTGGACCATTACTCTCGTTTCCTGGTAGTAGTGCCTGTGAAAGACCAGACAGCCAGAACAGCAGCTAGAGCGTTTCAGGCATACTTTTGTCGACCTCACGGTTACCCTGAAAGGGTACTGACTGATCAAGGTCCTGCATTCGAGGCAGAAGTGTTTCAAGAGTTCTGTAACATGTACGGCTGTAAGAAAATCAGAACACCACCGTACCACCCCCAAACCAATATATTGTGCAAGAAGATGAACCACGTGGTTATTGATATGCCCAAGACTCTACCTCTGGAAGAAAGAAACCAATGGCCAGAGAAGTTACCAGATCTGGTAGACCTATATAACCATATCCCAGTAAATTCGACCAACAGCAGCCCCGCTTACCTGATGCGAGCAAGACCTGGCAAGTTACCTGTAGACTTGGAGATGGGAACTGTGTCACCTGAAGCAGTTCAAGAGATAGAAGATTGGGATACAGAGTGACAACAGCAGTACCGCAAAGTTCAGGAATGCGTAGAAAAGAGCCTGTCCCAAGCAAGAACGAGACAAGAACAGAACTACAATCAAACGGCCCCAGCAACTCCCTTAGCACCTGGAGAACAGGTCCTCAAGAAAAAGCGGAGGGCGCATAAATTAGATGATCAGTGGGAGAATGAACCTTACACCATTATTCCCTCCAACTTTGACAATAGTAAGGTATGCCTCATAAGCAAGGATGAAGGCAAGACCTATCAAACAGTTTCTAGAGACCGCCTGAAAGCGTGCCCTGAGCGGTGCAAAATCCAAAAAGAAGTAGAAGAAGTACAAGAAAGTCCCCAAATTCAAGAAAAGGAGGAAGAGATGATCCAAACAATCCTCGGAAAATTCCCCAAAACTTGGACCCGAATCAATAACGCCATAGTGGTACCAGTCTTGATGTTCCTGCAGTTGGTCGAGCCGGAGACAGAAGAGGTTCCAGATCCACCTAAGGAACTGTCCGTCCCAACACAAGATGACACGCCAGCAGTAGAACAGGAGAATCAACCCCCTGCCAGTGGTGAACCTGTCGTGCCCTTGGCGAATCTGAGACCCCGTAGGCAACCATCACGAATACCTGTCAGGGTTAGGCCTACCAGTAACACGGAGGGGGCAGACACTCCAAGTAGTCAGGGACAAACCCCAGAGCTACGCCGGTCCCAACGTAGCACTCGGGGACAGCCCCCTCCAAGGTATAGAGAGTAAAAAGAAAAAGTACCTAGAATGTATAGATTCTATAGAATCTATAGAAATCTATAGATATATAATGTATACTTAGAATGTATATAGTTATGTGAAAATGTCTTGTATGTAATGTTTTGTTTTAGGTGATTAAGTAAATGGACAATTGGGTCACTGGACTATGAGTGGCCAACACTTTAATTGTTCATAGTTAGCACCAGTGTGCTCAACACCCCTGAAGAAAAACCCGTCCGGCGTGCATAGAGAGCAATGCTCTGACGCACGCCCAGAGCCTACGTTGGGGGTTTTATCGCGGCGGGTCCCCCATGGAGCAGTGTAATGGACACCCGGCAGGGAGCCACACTGGACTCTTATAGTTGTTTAAGGTTGTAACATGTTTTGTTTTGTTTTGTTTCTTCAGTCCGGGAGAACGGAGTTTAACTAAGGGGGAGTGTGGTGCCCCAGGACCTGGTCGCCACAACAGCATTGCCCCTCCAAAGGGTTAATGCTGAGCCTGGAGGTAATTGAGAGGTCTATTGGCCAGTAAGTTTAACATCCAACGCAGTTCCTCCCTCAGGCCAGCAGGGGGAGCTCTGAACCTGGAGTTCCAGGGAGCATTCCTTAAGTCTGGCCTGAGGGAGGGGTTAGTGTTCAGTCTGTAGGAGAAAGCAGAGAGTGCAGACGCCGAGTGTGCTGTCCTGTGGAACTGGGGCCTAGAGCTGGAGCAGCTTGGCCCAGTGAAGCAGGAGGAGCAGAGAGGCACAGAAGAGACTCGGACATCGGAGTCTGTGGCCACCAGGGCCTAAAATACTCCCTGGTAGCCGAATCCGAAGGGCAGGAGAGCTGCAAGCACCTGGCCCATAAACAGCCCGAAGGTACAGCTGCATCATCAGGGCCCGGTGTGGACTCCAGCAGAGAAACACCAGAGAGGGCCAGCGCGGCCTACCACAGAGGGAAAGGGACGTACCCCGGTCCCAGCAGCAACAGGGCCATTGCTAAATTCAGAGAGCAGGGTCTTATCACAGTAAGGAAAAGAACAGGAGTAGGCCTCATACTCATCTGGCCAAAACGACATCTCAGTTACTTCCAGGCTGGCCGGAGCCCTCTACCACCTGTAACGGTCTCCCAGGACTAACCGTTTGTGAAGTAAAAGAGGAGAAGGTAAAGAGACTGTTGTTTGTGCCTGTTTCTTTCATTGCCTGTCGGCCCTGCACCGTGTTATCCACACAACACCATAGACTCTCACGAGCACCAACTGTGCCCCGGGGCACCGCTCCACCTGTGGGGAGCAGTACCATACCAGCTGCCATTCCATCACCCCGGAGGCCTCATACAGCAGCGGCGGCTTTATAGCCGCATACCACAGGTGGCGTCACGACAAATATACACTTTAATTACCCCTAAGTCTCCAGCCATATTTCACTGACACCCACCAGGGCCACGGAGCCGGGCCCCGCCACCACTGACGACCCCCGGACTAGTCCGGCCCGGCACCGGGTGTCCCGTAGCCCTAGGGTGGGCGAGTCACACACAGCAACAACTGCTACAATCACCAGTTAGTCTGGGTCACAACACCTCACCAGACCAGCTAAGATAAACTATAGCTGGCACTAATGGAAGTGTCCATCCAGCATAGATAGGCAGGGAGCAGATGTGATTGGCTCCTCCACAACATGTGATCAAAGATGACTCACAAGCAGGCCAGCAGGTATTAACTGTTGCTAGCCTGACTATGAACTACCAATCTATTGGCCTGCACTGATTACAGACCTCAGAAAAGTTATCAAGCGGAGTGTCAGAGTCAGTAGTCTCAACAGATCCCAATGCCGACATCACATTCTGCGGTTTGTAAAATCCACCGTGTGACAGTTGAATGCTGAACAGTCGCTCACCTTTGCAGATTGTCCTTCATTAATAGACATTGCTCAGGATTTCTAACCACTAGTCTCAACAGTGTAGAAAATAAAATTTGTAAGTCAGCTCACCTCTCCCCGAAGGAACGTTGCTGCGGATTCTGAAAGTGCTGTTCAGTAGTTAAATAGAATTCCGGCATACGTCTCTTCATTTGTTAACATAATATACTAAAAAGTCATGTCCATAAAGAGATAAAAAAATGCCACAAAGCATTAGCAAATATACATCTGACAAACGCATTCGGAGGATAGTCCTTAATCATGTATCTGGCTAAGCCACATGTATGTTGTGTTTTACGTTATTTCCCCCTCATCAAGTGTGATATAGACACCAATCACAGTATAGCAAAAAAGGGAGCAACAGGTCCTGAAAAATGCAGAACATTATACTTGTATAAGTACAGCCCCGCTCTCAGCAGCTGAGCTGCTCAGATCCGGCCCTTGGGTGGCTCGAGGGTCTCCGGACCCGGGGGCCTCACGGTCACTTCAAATGGAAAGGGATAGTGGTGGGATGGTGGATGTAGGACGTATATGTACGGGGTGAGTCGTACGGAGTTCGTGATGCCACCCACGGTGTGTGATGATATTGGACACCACCGCTGCAGTTACGGGGCACCCAGGGGAGATGTTGTGCAGCAAGTTGTTAACCTCTCCGTGGGCAGGGATGGTGGCCCCGGGACCCGTTGGGAGTTTGGCGATGCAGGAAGATGGGTGACCGCAGGGTGCTGGTGTACTCACTATTAGAAAACACACGAGTCTCTGGTGAACCAAGGTGATGGTGGTCGGTGCCCGCAGCCGGCTTTCTTCGGGTTCCCCCACCTGGCTGGTGGTCTCTGTCTTTCTCCTGCACCTGTGCAAGATGGTGGACTGCCTGTGCTTGCAACTTCAGGAGTCCGCTTCCGGCTTGTGGTTGCCTAAGGAGCCCTTTGCCCGCAGACGCTGGCCCTTGGGATCTCTGAGCCGTGGCGGTGACCTGTTATCCCCCTCGGTGGGCTGTTGCCTTCAGTCGGGACTTTGAGTGGGACAGGACCTTTAGTCCTGGCCGCAATCAGTTAATTAGCTAGCCCCCAGTTGCTTCTGGACCTAGCTTCAGGATCTGCGTACCCCCCTTCGTGCTTCAGTTTTCGAGTCGGTTCCCCGGGTCGGTACCGGCGGGCCACTATCCTGTCCCGGTCCACCTCGGTTCCACATATGGAGACATCACCTCCATATTCTTCTCTAAAGTGTTTAGATGTTGCTGAGTATTTAACTGTAATTTTATTATGAGGATTGGACAAGTGTCTCCTTATGGGATTCTTGATGGGACTCTTTGTACACCCAACATACTGTAATTGATACGCAGTGCAGGTAATAAGACATACTACCAGGGGCGGAACGATCGTGGTTGAAGGGATTGCAACCGGACCCAGGAGTGCACAGGGTCCAGGGGGTCCACTGTCCCCAGCTTCAGCTGGATGTGCATCCGAGGCTGCACATTCAGCTGAAATGCATCGCAGTGTAGGGACCCATCGGGTCCCTGTGCTGCGATACACGCTGCCGGCCAGACAGAAGTCTGCAGCTTTCATCTGTGACCCAGTAACTGAGGGTGGTGCATGGCAATCACGTAATGGGTTGCAGTAGCACCGACACTGATGAAAGCTGTGCGATGGCTACACAGGAGGACACTGCGTGACATGGGAGCCTGGGATGGTGAGTACAATGTTGTTGTTTTTTTGTATTAGACAGAACGGAGACATATTTACCAGGATGGGGACATATACTGTATACCGGGAGGGGGACAGTATATATCAGGAGGGGCCCAGTAGGTGGACAGTATAAACCAGGAGGGCCCCAGGATGAGGACAGTAGTACCTGAAGAAGGACAGTATATACCAGGAGGGTCCCAGGAGGGGGACAGTAGATACCAGGAGGGGGACAATATTTATCAGGAGGGGTCTAGGATGGGAACATGTACAGTACAGACCAAACGTTTGGACACACCATCGCATTCAAAGAGTTTTCTTTATTTTCATGACTCTGAAAATTGTAGATTCACATTAAAGGCATCAAAACTATGAATTAACACATGTGGAATGAAATACTTAACAAAAAAGTGTGAAACAACTGAAAATATGTCTTATATTCTAGGTTCTTCAAAGTAGCCACCTTTTGCTTTGATTACTGCTTTGCGCACTCTTGGCATTTTCTTGATGAGCTTCAAGAGGTAGTCACCGGAAATGGTCTTCCAACAGTCTTGAAGGAGTTCCCAGAGATGCTTAGCACTTGTTGGCCCTTTTGCCTTCACTCTGCGGTCCAGCTCACCCCAAACCATCTCGATTGGGTTCAGGTCTGGTGACTGTGGAGGCCAGGTCATCTGGCGTAGCACCCCATCACTCTGCTTCTTAGTCATATAGCCTGGAGGTGTGTTTGGGGTCATTGTCCTGTTGAACAATAAATGATGGTCCAACTAAACGCAAACCGAATGGAATAGCATGCCGCTGCAAGATGCTGTGGTAGCCATGCTGGTTCAGTATGCCTTCAATTTTGAATAAATCCCCAACAGTGTCACCAGCAAAGCACCACACCATCACACATCCTCCTCCATGCTTCATGGTGGGAACCAGGCATGTAGAGTACATCCGTTCACCTTTTCTGTGTCGCACAAAGACACAGTGGTTGGATCCAAAGATCTCAAATTTAGACTCATCAGACCAAAAGAACAGATTTCCACTGGTCTAATGTCCATTCCTTGTGTTCTTAAGCCCAAACAAATCTCTTCTGCTTGTTGCCTGTCCTTAGCAGTGGTTTCCTAGCAGCTATTTTACCATGAAGGCCTGCTGCACAAAGTCTCCTCTTAACAGTTGTTCTAGAGATGTGTCTGCTGCTAGAACGCTGTGTGGCATTGACCTGGTCTCTAATCTGAGCTACTGTTAACCTGCGATTTCTGAGGCTGGTGACTCAGATAAACATATCCTCCGCAGCAGAGGTGGCTCTTGGTCTTCCTTTCCTGGGGCGGTCCTCATGTGAGCCAGTTTCTTTGTAGCATTTGATGTTTTTTTGCCACTGCACTTGGGGACACTTTCAAAGTTATCCCAATTTTTCGGACTGACTGACCTTCATTTCTTAAAGTAATGATGGCCACTCGTTTTTCTTTACTTAGCTGCTTTTTTCTTGCCATAATACAAATTCTAACAGTCTATTCAGTAGGACTATCAGCTGTGTATCCACCAGACTTCTGCACAACACAACTGATGGTCCCAACTCCATTTATAAGGCAAGAAATCCCACTTATTAAACCTGACAGGGCACACCTGTGAAGTGAAAACCATTTCCAGTGACTACCTCTTTAAGCTCATCAAGAGAATGCCAAGAGTGTGCAAAGCAGTAATCAAAGCAAAAGGTGGCTACTTTGAAGACCCTAGAATATAAAACATATTTTCAGTTGTTTCACACTTTTTTGTTCAGTATTTCATTCCACATGTGTTAATTCATAGTTTTGATGCCTTACATGTGAATCTACAATTTTCAGAGTCATGAAAATAAAGAAAACTCTTTGAATGAGAAGGTGTGTCCAAACATTTGGTCTGTACTGTATACCAGCATGGTGACATATTTACAAGGAAGGAGCCCAGGATGGGGGACATTAGAACAGGGTGGGGACATTACTACATAATGGGGGGAAACTCTTTATAGGATTTAGAATGCTAAATGTATACATACATCTGACCAACATAAGGGGGTGGGGGGCCCAAGTCCAAATTTTGCACCAAGGCACATCGAACTCTAGTCATACCACTGTATACTATGTGAGTAGCATGAGCGTACTCAGCGAGGGGCAGGGGGGCAGCTGCCCCCCCCCTTGAAGCATGAGCACGCACCCAGGGCCGGCGTCAGCACCTGGCAAACCCAGTAAAATGCCGGGGCCCTGAGCTGCCGGGGGGGCCCACTCGCGGTGGTGCACCGCTACTCAGGTGGGCCCGGTGCCCGCGCTGTCACCGCCCCCCCACCCCCACCCCGCCGAGGATCGCGCTTTCAATTGTATCGGCATCGCAGTTGCAATGATGAGAGAGTGAGCAGCGCGCTCCCTCTCTTATATACATGCTTTCCTATATACAGGCTGTATACTACATGACGGTGCCTAATGCTATCTGGCTCTGCACTGTGCTATCTGGGTCTGCACTGTACTATATAGGGCTGTTTACTACATGAGGATACCTAATTGTTGTGAATGTTAGTTATGTTTTGGCTGCTGGGAGGCTCCCTCTGGTGGCCAGGAATGGTTTGGACTTGGACCAGGTGTGTTGTAAAGTAAAGTGGGTGTTTCCTTTGCTAACTCTCTGCTTATTTAAGACCTGGTCTAATTGCAGGCTGTTGCCGGATGTCAGTTGTTCTTTGTATCTCCAGCATGCTTAATCCTGCTTTACACCACATCTACTCCAGATAAGTGCTTGCTCTTTATTTATTGTCTGGTTCTTTTGCTTATCTGGGTTTGTCATTTGTTGTGGTTGGTTTCAGTTTATTTCCTTCCAGGGATTTTCCCCCTCAGTGGATTGTTGAGGAACTCCCTGCAGTTCTGTGTGGAGTATAGCTCCTTTGGGTCCATGTGTTTGTGGCTTGTTGAATTTGTTATAATTCTTGTTTTCTGTTCATTGGTATGACAAGGGCACCTGGTATAGGACGGAGTTCAGATCGAGCGATCTGAGGGCCTTTTTGTACTATCAGGAAGTTGGTATTTTGCAGGGTTTTTCTCTGGTCACCATCAGTCCCTTTCCTGTCCTTTCCTATTTTAGTCAGCGGGGGCCTCACCTTTTGCTAATCCTGTCATCTACCTGTGTATTGTGTTTTTCCTATATCACCGCAGTCTTTGAATGTGGGGGGCTTGCTATTCTTGTCTATTTTCTGACGCAGATAGTTATTCATTTTTCCTACCTTTAGGATAGTTAGTTCTGCGGCTGGGTTCGCGGTGCACAGGATGTTAGTTCACCCCTCGGCTACTTCTAGTTGTGATGGTTAGTAAGGGCATGGCGCCCAGATTAGTTGCCAATGCTCTTGTCACCTTTTGCCAATGATTTGTGGTGGTCTTCCATGGTTCCGGATCATAACAGCTAATGCTATCTAGGTCTGCACTGTGCTATATAGGGGCTGTGTACTACATGAGGGTGCCTAATGCTATCTGGCTCTGCACTGTGGTATATAGGGGTTGTATACTACATGAGGGTGCCTAATGCTATCTGACTCTGCAGTGTACTATATAGGGGCTCTGCACTACATGAGGATGCCTAAAGCCTGCTTTACACGTTTCAATATGTCGTGCGATCGCATTTGCAATTGCACCCGCCCCCATCGTTTGTGTGGCACGGGCAATTTCTTGCCCGTGTCGCACAGTTGTAACCCCCCATCACACGTACTTACCTTCCAAACGACCTCGCTGTGGGCGGCGAACATCCACTTCCTGAAGGGGGAGGGACGTTCGGCGTCACATCGATGTCACACAGCTACCGGCCAATAGAAGCGGAGGGTCGGAGATGAGCAGGACGTAAACAACCCGCCCACCTCCTTCCTTCAGCATTGTTGGCGGGACGCAGGTAAGCTGTGTTCATCGTTCCCGGGGTGTCACACGGAGCGATGTGTGCTTCCCCGGGTACGATGAACAACAGGACATGCGATTTTTAGAAAATGAGCCACATGTCAGCGATGAACGAGAAGGTGAGTATATCTGCTCGTTCATCGCTGTCACACGCTACGATATCACTAATGAGGCCGGATGTGCGTCACTTACGACATGACCCCGCTGACATCTCATTAGATATATCGTAGCGTGTAAAGCCCGCGTTATGCTATCTGGCTCTGCACTGTGGTATATAGGGGCTGTATACTACATGAGGGTGCCTAATGCTATCTGGGTCTGCATTGTGCTATATGCGGGCTGTAGACTGCATGAAGGTGCCTAATGCTATATGGGTCTGCATTGTGCTATATGGGGGCTGCTTAATGTTATTTTGGGGCTGCATAGTGCCATATGGGGGCTGCATAGTGCATATGGGGGCTACATAATACTATATGGAGGACTATGGGGGCGGAAGGAAAACGCCCACCTAGGGGTCTAGAGAATCCGGGGGCGGGAAAGTTCAGTTGAGGGAAAGTAGAGGGAAAGTGGAGTCGAGGAAAGTTGGGTGGAGAAAAGTTCAGTAAAAAGTTCAGTCGAGAGGAGAGGAGAAAGTGAAGTTCAAGTGGAAGTCAGAAAGGAAAGGCGTTGGAGTTGGAGCCCGGTGTGCTGGCCAGGTGGCAGACGATGGTCCGTGTCTGTCAGGAGACGGGAAGACGACTGCCGGAGATCCGAGGTGGACAGGGTAGGAGCCCTCCGGTACCGACACCGGATAACTGACCCGAAAACTGTGTACAGAGTGAGTACCTGGACCCTGAAGCAATGACCGGAACCACCGGCTTTGTTAATTCACCAGTTGAGGATAGGATTATAGGTCCTGTCCCACCCAAAGTCCCAAAAGAGCAGACCACCAGCCCACCGCGGGGGATAGGGCATCCGCCAGGGCCCTTTTAGATCCCAAGGGTCAGCGTCTGTGGGCAAGGCTCCTATCCGTAGTTCTGGGAGCGGACTTCCGTGTTCCACACCGGGAAGTCCAAAGAGAACTAAACCGTTCAGAGGAAAGTGATACAGACCATCACCCTGGGTGAGGGACCAGAATACACCCTGCTGCGGCTGGCCACTGGCACCTTGGTTTACCGCTGGACTTGTGTGATTTCTTTACTGTGAGTACACTAACATCCCCCGGTCCATTCCGGCGTGCCGGCCCCTGCAGCCACCATCCTCAGCACAGTGACACTGGGCCCCGGGGCATCCACCCCTACCCACGGAGGGTTAAAAACAACCAGCTGCCATTCCAACGCCCCCGGGTGCTCCCTAATAGCAGCGGTGACACCCCATCTTGCCACGCACCATGGGTGGCGTCACGGAAAATCTTAACGGCTGAGAATACAGAAATGGCTTTTCAGAAGTATAAAGATATCAAGAGGAAATGTAAAAAAAGAAATCAAGCAAGCAAAATTAGCTACTGAAACAAAAAATCGCCAATGATATTAAAATAAATCCCAAAATCTTTTATAAATACATTAATGCCAAAAGGAAAACAAAGGATAGTATCGGCCCCTTAAAATATAATAACGTGTTAGTTATAGAGGACAAGCAAAAGACTGAGATATTAAACAGGCACTTCTCATCCGTGTTCACCAAGGAACTGACTGTACCAGGGATCATTCAACAAGTGAAAAATCAAAGTTCACCACCCGATATAATTAATTTAACACAAGAGCAAGTACGCCTACGTCTGAGTAAATTAAACATTTACAAATCCCCCGGGCCAGATAGCATTCATCCATGAATATTGAGGGAATTGAGCTCTGTAATCTACAGACCGCTGTATCTCATCTTTTTAGACTCGCTTGTAACAGGGTTGGTGCCTCAGGATTGGAGGATTGCTGATGTGGTACCGATATTTAAGAAAGGTAAGAGGATAGATCCAGGCAACTACCGTCCAGTAAGCCTGATATCAGTAGTATGCAAAATTTTTTAGGGCATTTTAAGGGATAACATGCAAAAATATATTGCAGAAAATAATATAACTGACAAACAGCATGGATTCATGAAAGATAAGTCGTGTCTAACCAACCTGTTGGGGTTCTATGAGGGGGTAAGTGCAAACCTGGATATTGGTAATGCAGCTGATGTGATTTATTTGGACTTTGCAAAGGCATTTCATACTGTACCACATAATAGCCTTATACTAAAGCTCCAGAAGCAAGGACTAGGGGAAACTATATGCAACTGGGTAAGGAATTGGCTAAAAGATAGGAAACAAAGAGTAGTCATAAATGGTCCATTCTCTAAATGGGCTATAGTCAGCAGTGGGGTGCCGCAGGGATCTGTGCTAGGACCAATTCTTTTTAATCTCTTTATTAATGACCTTGTGGATGGGATTGATAATAAAGTGTCAGTCTTTGCTGATGACACCAAACTATGTAGGATATTAAAAACTGACCTTGATAGTACAATATTACAAAAAGATCTGGATAAGATGTCAGAATGGGCAGATACTTGGCAAATGAGATTTAATGTTGATAATTGTAAAGTAATGCACCTAGGACGTGCATATGATGAGAAGTCCCGGCATTTCTGGTCATGCACATTAGACCTTTCTGAAGCTGGGATGCGTACACCTGGCTTCGTACTGTGCATGACTGGAAGTGCCGGGGAAAGCGCACTGAGCCTAAACCCGGTGTCTGAGGCAGTGACAACAGACACAGGTATGCGCGTCATGATGCTGGACAATGGGCATTAAATAGAATGTTAGCACGCCCCTATCGGAGTGCTAACATGCTAAGAGGGCGGACTAGTCGGGGAATATAACGCCCTTGCGATTACTTTTTCTAAAGAGCTCTTTATCTATGTTAGAGTATACAGGGACAGTTAGGCAGGGATTAGCAATATACACCCAGAACTGCTCGTGGTTTTGTGTGCATATAGCACCTGACAGGTTCCCTTTAAGGTGTTGTCTTTTTTATTACAAATTATTCTGTAAAATATTAGAAAGGACTCGGGACATTTTTTAGACCTTATACATTGCTCGGGTATCGAGAGATGTCAATAACTACAAATGGAGAAGAAAACATAAAACATAATATTAGGCCAAGGAAGCAGAGAAAAAAAAACCCAACAAATTCTCAAATTTGCTTAACAATTTGAGGACATTTTATTGGTGGTAATCTGTAAATTGTAATTTATAGCTGAATTGTCCTTTTGAAAATTATGTGAAAAAGTCCAAAAAATTGATCCATGAGTTGCCAATGTAAGCCTCCTCTGCTTACAATTTAGAGAATATCTCCCATGGTGGAGGCTATGGAATTTACAAACCCCTGGTGGTATTTCCTTGACAGCTATTACCCACTTCATTCTTTACCAAACAGGGATGCCAAACTTCTCCACTTATCAAAGCACATTTCATCTGGTACTTCACTATACAAATCCTTTCTGCTTCTCATTTCCTCTCAAATCAAAGTCCAAATCTTCGCTGTCACTCGTGCATCATCTTATCATGTTGGCCTTTGTGCGTCTATAACCTGGTCTTCAAATACTTCCCTTGATAATCCCTCTGCTCTAATCATGATTGACTACAATACCTATGCTCCTCTTAGCCACCTCTCCTTCCTGCGTGCCATATGTTCTTAAGGAAGACTAAATACTCCATTTCTCAACTTTTATTATTTGGCATAATTAAATCTCCAGTGTGTGCATTGCTTTTGTGATTTTTTTGTTGTTGCTGCCTTCATAATAATCCACGGAGGATGTTTAAATATATGTTTATATTAGGCAATATTAAAGAAAAAAAAATGCAAAAACTACTTACCAATGTAGACTAAAAGTTTTCAATAGTGTTGTGGTTTCCAACTATAGGCAAGCCCAAAGAACATTTTTTATTATTAGGGAGCCTCAACTTTGATTCCTACCTCACAGAAGCATAGTGCTTTTTTTTTTATGAATTTGTATGCATTTTTAGTGCAGTTTTGTAAAAAATCTGCATGCCTTTACTTATGCCAGCAAATTCAATGAGAATTCTGAAGTGTTGTGCACATGTTGCTTATTTTTTCCTTGGAGATTTTGTGAATTTTCCCCTACATTTTGCAGCCCTTCCACCCATTGATTTCATTATAAAAAAGCACAGTAAAAAAACAAGGCAAAAACCCACCTCATTTTTGGTGCGTTTTTTTGCCAGAAGATGCAGATTCGTTACAGAAAATGTCTGCCTCAAATAGTCAGCGTGCACACCTAGCCTAAGGCTATGTGTCCACGGGAGAATGTAGCTGCGGATTTTTCTGCATCAAAATCCGCGACTTTCCCGCAAAATCCGCACCTTTTCAAAGGTGCGGATTTGCCGCGGATTTACCGCGGAATTGCCGCGGATTTTGGTGCGGATTTTTTTTTTTTCCCCAATTTTAAAGCCAAAATCATTGACATGTTGCAGATTTTTCCGGATCAAAATCCACACGAAATCCGCTGCGGAAAAATCCGCAGCATGGGCACAGCATTACCAAAATGCCCTAGAAATGGCTGGGAAGTGCCTGAGCTGCAGATTTTCGGGAAATCCGCGACTTTTCCGCGAGAAATCCGCGGCAAAAAACGCGCATTTTCCGCAGCGTGGACACATAGCCTTAGGGTGGATGGTGAGTTCAAATGACCATCCAAGAAGAATGGTCCGATTATACTAATCAGCAATAAGCAGTTCTGGGTGCATATTGCTAATCCCTGCTTAACTGCCCAGCATACAGTTAGGTCCAGAAATATTTGGACAGTGACACAATTTTCGCGCGTTGGGCTCTGCATGCCACCACATTGGATTTGAAATGAAACCTCTACAACAGAATTCAAGTGCAGATTGTAACGTTTAATTTGAAGGTTTGAACAAAAATATCTGATAGAAATTGTAGGAATTGTACACATTTCTTTACAAACACTCCACATTTTAGGAGGTCAAAAGTAATTGGACAAATAAACCAAACCCAAACAAAATATTTTTATTTTCAATATTTTGTTGCGAATCCTTTGGAGGCAATCACTGCCTTAAGTCTGGAACCCATGGACATCACCAAACGCTGGGTTTCCTCCTTCTTAATGCTTTGCCAGGCCTTTACAGCCGCAGCCTTCAGGTCTTGCTTGTTTGTGGGTCTTTCCGTCTTAAGTCTGGATTTGAGCAAGTGAAATGCATGCTCAATTGGGTTAAGATCTGGTGATTGACTTGGCCATTGCAGAATGTTCCACTTTTTTGCACTCATGAACTCCTGGGTAGCTTTGGCTATATGCTTGGGGTCATTGTCCATCTGTACTATGAAGCGCCGTCTGATCAACTTTGCGGCATTTGGCTGAATCTGGGCTGAAAGTATATCCCGGTACACTTCAGAATTCATCCGGCTACTCTTGTCTGCTGTTATGTCATCAATAAACACAAGTGACCCAGTGCCATTGAAAGCCATGCATGCCCATGCCATCACGTTGCCTCCACCATGTTTTACAGAGGATGTGGTGTGCCTTGGATCATGTGCCGTTCCCTTTCTTCTCCAAACTTTTTTCTTCCCATCATTCTGGTACAGGTTGATCTTTGTCTCATCTGTCCATAGAATACTTTTCCAGAACTGAGCTGGCTTCATGAGGTGTTTTTCAGCAAATTTAACTCTGGCCTGTCTATTTTTGGAATTGATGAATGGTTTGCATCTAGATGTGAACCCTTTGTATTTACTTTCATGGAGTCTTCTCTTTACTGTTGACTTAGAGACAGATACACCTACTTCACTGAGAGTGTTCTGGACTTCAGTTGATGTTGTGAATGGGTTCTTCTTCACCAAAGAAAGTATGCGGCGATCATCCACCACTGTTGTCATCCGTGGACGCCCAGGCCTTTTTGAGTTCCCAAGCTCACCAGTTAATTCCTTTTTTCTCAGAATGTACCCGACTGTTGATTTTGCTACTCCAAGCATGTCTGCTATCTCTCTGATGGATTTTTTCTTTTTTTTCAGCCTCAGGATGTTCTGCTTCACCTCAATTGAGAGTTCCTTAGACCGCATGTTGTCTGGTCACAGCAACAGCTTCCAAATGCAAAACCACACACCTGTAATCAACCCCAGACCTTTTAACTACTTCATTGATTACAGGTTAACGAGGGAGACGCCTTCAGAGTTAATTGCAGCCCTTAGAGTCCCTTGTCCAATTACTTTTGGTCCCTTGAAAAAGAGGAGGCTATGCATTACAGAGCTATGATTCCTAAACCCTTTCTCCGATTTGGATGTGAAAACTCTCATATTGCAGCTGGGAGTGTGCACTTTCAGCCCATATTATATATATAATTGTATTTCTGAACATGTTTTTGTAAACAGCTAAAATAACAAAACTTGTGTCACTGTCCAAATATTTCTGGACCTAACTGTATAGTAGCATAGATAGAGATTTTTAGAAAGAGTATTTCTAAAGATCTTTCTGATATGCAAATGAATGCAGGGACTAGTCGCACCGACGTTAGTTACCCAGACTAGTCCGCCCTCTTAGCATGTTACCACACCCACAGCTGCATGCTTGCGTGCTAACATGCTATGCAAAGCCCATTGCCCAGCATCATGAGCAGTGACACGCTTACCTTTGTCTGTTGTTAGTGCTTCAGAGCGCTGGGATTAGGGTCAGTGCACATGTCAGAAGTCCCGGCATTTCCGGTCATTTGCACTAGACCTCTCTGAAGCTGGGACGCGTACACCTGGCTTCATTGTGCACATGACCGGAAGTACTGGGACTTCTGATCATGCGCACTGACCCCAAACGTGGCGTTCTGAAGCAGTGACAATGGACACAGGTACGCGTGTCACTGCTGATGACGCTGGGCAATGGGCATTGAATACCATGTTAGCAGGCTCTATCCTTCAAGCCACACATCCAAGCCCTCTTCACCTCTTGCTGACTACAACTCAAAAATATCTCCCGGATTTGTGCATTCCTTAAACCAAGAATCAGCAAAAACACTAGTGCATGCCCTCATCATCTCCCGCCTGGACTACTGCAACCTCCTGCTCTGTGACCTCCCTTCTAACACTCTTACAACCCTCCAATCTATCCTTAACGCTGCGGTCCGATTAATCCATCTCTCCCCTCGCTATTCCCTGGCCTCGCCACTCCGCCAATCCCTTCACTGGCTTCGCATTGCCCAAATAATCCAATTCAAAAGCCTCACCATGACATACCAAGCCATCCACAACCTGTCTCCTCCATGCATCTGTGACCTAATCTCCTGGTACCTACCTGCACCAACTCAAGATCCTTACAAGATCTCCTTTTCTACTCCTCTCTTATCTCCTCTTCCCTCAAACACATACAAGATTTCTCCCGTGCCTCCCCCATACTCTGGAATGCTCTACCCCAGCATATCAGACTTTGACCTACCGTGGAAAGCTTCAAATGGAACCTGAAGTCCTACCTCTTCTGACAAGCCTACAACCTAAAATAACCCTCAAACCAGTACACCACTGCGCAACCAGCTCTGCCCTCACCTACTCTACCCTTACCCATCCCTGTAGACTGGGAGCCTTCCCAGGCAGGGTCCGCTCTCCTCCTGCTCAAGTCTGTGCCTTGAATTGTTCATGATTATTGTACTTATTTTTGATGTATATCCTTTTCACTTGTAAAGTGTCATGAAATAAATGGCGCTATAATAATAATAATAATAATTATTGGATTAACCTTTTAATTGCACCAGTGGGCTTAAAACTCAACCAACACCCTACATATGACTTTTCCCCTATTGTAACATGGGGTTAATAAAAGGTAGCATTCCCCACATCGTTGTATTTTGATTTATTCTGAATTCTGCTGAAACATTTTCATTCCAAAATAAAGGCGGATGGCACTGCAGAGCTGATTGTATTCTTCTCTTAATGACTACGGCAGATGCAATCTACTTGGCAGGCTTGAAAAGCATGTCCTTGAAAAGGCCTAGTCACTCACAGCTATCTTCGTAATTTGTACTGATGCCCACATGTGTCTTAGCCAATCTCGCAAATCTATATTATTTCAATCAGGTTAGTTACATTAATCATAGGAACCTTACTGAACAAGTGGATTGTGCTCAACACATGGAGTGTGAAGAACCCCTGCTCAGAGCAGAATAAACCCTTAACATTTATGTAAGGTTCACCTTCAAGACACTATAGGAACTTTCATCCACATCGAGAATAAAATATGAAACACGCCTCGGT